>NW_027250349.1:0-25347 GCF_030848795.1 Temnothorax nylanderi | reverse complement strand
AGGGGTTAACACCGACCGTGTCGAGTTGCGAGCTTTCACCATGAATCTGAAGGCACCGCGCGACGGACGCGCGATGATCGCCGTGGAGCAACGACACGTGTAAATTCCAATTCGCCAGGTGACTTAAATGACGGCCTCGAGTCTAATCGGCGGCGAGATATCGAGAGCTTTACATACACGCGTCGAGAATACTGCCAGTGGCGTTTCGACCTAGTGAATGATACCGTCGATGTTATTGATCGGCGTCATTGAGAGGCATTGCCTCGATCGACGGAAGGCAGCAGAACGACGGGATAATTGATAATAAATCCATGATATTTGACTTCGCGTATAGATATTGTATTCCTCGTGCCAATTTGATTCGCGTGAAGAGATGGAATGAAGAATTTTTACGAGTATCAAGCGTATCATCTTATATAACAGCAGCAGTTATTGTGCGGGCAATGAAAATTAACGAAATGACGTTATAAATTACGTGATAGTCCTCTGAAAAATATGAAAGAGGAGAAGTCGGCACGTGTCGGTCTCGTATGCGTGAAAAATTATCATATTGCACCTAACTGCCCACTTTGCACATTACTTGAATAAGCAAACATCAACAAATATTCGCCGTATCGTTTTCTCTGTCATTAGACATATGTATGCTCACCGTGTTGCAAATTAATCGCGAATTCTTGAATTTTGACTATATTAATATTCATCTCGGCGACGTTACTAAAACATCGGTATTTTTCGAACAGAAGATATTGATACGCTTCCATTAATCATCACAGAAACATTTCTTGACGGTTATCACTACTCTGGCACCGCAAAATACCGATAAAATACCCCGAAGGATGTGTCGACTGCTCCGATACTATTTATATCCAGTATCGAATGAATGGAAGTATCGCTGTTCTCAACGTGAGCATTTCTGTTCGACTAATGATAATGTCACGCGTTAAAGCATCGATACCGTCAAACACCGGTGGTTGCGTCCCTACGGTCGAGCCAAATGTCGCGGAGCAAAATGGTAGCGTCGGCTGTAACGGAAGGTGGAAGGTGGTGGCGGGAGGAGGAGGAGGGTAGGAGGAGGAGGGAGGAGGCCGGGAGATGTATGTACTGTACTCGTGCGCCGGGAAACGACGGAGGTACCGTATAGCGGCCGTTAGGAAGCCGCAACACGGTAGGAATGAGCAGTAAGAATAATGCACCGGTCTACTTCGCGCCATCGGCGTCAGCTAGCAACCGAGTAATCCTTAATCGGACTAGTATCTTGACGGCGCATAGCGATCCCGCGATATCCCTTAATCCTTAACTCTATTCTACCACCTCTTTAGCCAGCGCGTGAAAATGTTTCTTCGAAATTTTTGAGACACACTATAATAAGATAATTTTAAAACGCAAAAATAATCTTTTGGGAGAGATTTCTATTTGGATACAAGATGGTTCCATACTCAATAATGCTTTCCAATAATTTACTGCATTATTTATTCCTCTTTCTTCCTCCTACAATATTGAATACAGTTTAAATTGTCGTTCATGCAAGTCCCGATCCCATCCAGATTGAACCGTGGAAACTCTACCGTATCCAGTTAGGAGAGAGAATCGAAGGTAATATATCGATGCCGTAGACATTCAAGATTGGAAGTAAAGTTGAAACGCCGCGACATTATAAAAACCACCCGAGCATTCCTACGCGTATCCATCACGGCGTCGTATGCCTCTACCGTGAAAGCCGAGTGATTCGCCTATGTGTTCTCGCTCTGCTAATTGGCTTAGCCGAAGCCACGTTTATCCCGGTCTACCACGGAGATCATCTTTGTGTTTGCCGGAGAGAGAAGCCGCGTCTCTCTCATTATGGAGCTCAAACAGGAACGCTCTGCCGCGGTGTTTCGCCAGGCTGCCAAATGGCTCGTAATTTCTGTGAGCTTTCATAAATGTCGCGTGCCGTTTCTCGAGATTGAAAATTCCGCGATGCGCTTACAATGTTGAATCGCGGGTCACAGCAATCGACGATGTGTGAGTATACTTATGGCACGTTACACGACGATCTGGATTGAGTTCGGCTCTTAAGCCCCTTTGAAACACCAAGATCGATTAGCGTTAACTCTGGTTAATTCGATTTTGCTCCTCTATCTAGATCACAGATGGTGCTATAAGTTGACAGAAAAACGGGGTTGCAGCTGACCCAGAATCAGTTGACTCTGATTATCGATGTAACTTTAGGCTTAACAGGGGATAGTGGCAGAGAACTGTATGTTCGTAAAAAGACTTGGCATTTCTTTTGCGCGTGAACATAAATCATTTCATTGCTCGTAAACGTCGAAAGATATGAAATATGATTGTTTGAAGTAATTTACAAGTAATTTTCAAATGGAAGATACATCTGAATCAGCGCTAAGATAACTTTTAACTCAAGCAACTAATTGTAATTTGCTTTATGCGAAATGAGTAATAGATTCATGACTTTGCTAAACGTTGGTAAGAAATATAATTTTAAATTAACTATGCGGAATTGTCAGTTTTTGCTGATCATTAGCTTAAAAAAAAATAATTTCAAGCGTTGCCAAAAATCATGCATCCTATTAAAAGTGAATGTAAACTTTCTCTAATATTCGACAAAATTTTGCGAAGTTCATTATATAAGTTCAATTATATAAAGATCTTTTATAAATATTTTATTACCGATATAGCTCATTAAATTCACCATTCATCTATGTTCGGGTTTTACGAAAATGTTAATAAACGGCGAAATCATTGTACGCAGTTATTCGCAGGATTGTTGCCGCTTATGTATCCCGAGTTTTAATAAAATGTGAAACATTACATCGGTCTCTCGTATGAATTCATTTCAAATAAACCGAATATAACGTGTCGCTACGATACGTGTGCAATTTCAAAGAGATATGTTACGCGATCTATCGTGGCATATATACGTGCGCTCCCGCCCATGTAAAATCAATATGTAATTAACTTCGATTAGGTCGTCGATATGGCAGTTTGTGCCGTATCTAGAAAAGGTCGCATTGCACGAAAGTTCGCGGCTTTATCTCGATATAGTTTTCAATAAAATTAAACAGTACTAAAATTCTTTTTACGCAGTTAAAATTACTATTTTTTTTCTAAATGTAGACTTTATTTATCGAGATTATGGAAGAAAGTAACTTTTAATTGTTTTCTTTTCTACGTTTGAATTTACGTATGAATAGAAATTATCTGTAGAAAAACAAAATTTTTAAAGTTAAATGTCAAAAGCGAAGCAGATATTTAAATTATATTATTTTGTAGACATATGTATCACAAAGATTTTTTATCCTAACTTTTTGAATATCTTTAGAAATGAAATTTGCGAATGATATTTAAAAAGTACATATAATTTATAATCCTCACGCTTTAATATTATTATTCATTTATGAATAATAATGTTCCACAATTATACGTAGAAATAAAGTCGACTATTAATATAAGGTTAAAATAAAACATGAATGAATTATATACCATCTATTATAATTAACCCATGTATATTTTTAATGATAGGCAATGATTCATATTAAAATTGCGGATCCATACACAACATAAACGGCCGCATCTTTAAATATGCATATTTAGGTTGTACAGAATTTAACATGTTCAAATTATGATACAACGTACATGCATTAATGAATGCATAGAAGGGAAATAATTTTCGGGAAAGCGCAATATTTATGGTTTAAACTTGTTGTTTGAAGCTTTTTTTAAAATTTTTCATTTTCTAACTTAAATTAACGAAAAATTCCAGGATTCCTTCCTCCAGCTTCGTATTCTTACGATTGATATGTACAGACTGTTATCTATTGTACATAAAACGGCGATTACGTCATGCACGCGCTCGCAACGCATAGCTCGCTGTCACGTTTATCTGTCGATCGTTTCGAATAATATTGTCTGGCAATGGAAACGCGGCGATGTTAACACTTTCACCATCAACGTATCGCCGATGATACAAACGGTCGTTGTGCAAACGCCAAACAGTAGTGAAAGTGTTAATCGCAACGGAGCCAGAGCCGTTCCGCGAAATCCGATACGCCTCTTTGATGCATTCTTTCCCAACGATGCATTTTTAACGAAATCGTAACCAATAGATCAACAGCGAAAAGCAGAGATTTCCATTCTGAAAGATCTCAAAAAGTAAAAATAATTTGTTAAATCTAGAAGAGTTATCTTCTTTTTGCCACATCCTTGGACAACAATATTGAACTTCCTGTTATCTATAAATCTTTGCTAATTAATAAGTGAAACTCTATCGGTCCATATATTTCTTCCTTGCATTTTGATCAAGGAAGAAATTAAGAATAATTCACATAATGTATGAAGAATTCAACCGTAAAGTGAAGAAAGCCGGTGCTTCAACTGTATGTGCTTCAAATCAGTTTCATAATTGCATGCAACAAATAAATATTTTCTACCCGATACACCATATTTATCATTCCGTCTAATTCAAATATTATCGGATTACACGTAATTGATTAGATTCAACTTCTTCATGCTTTTTACCAGGAGAACTCATTTGAGGGGGAGAAAACGGGATGATAACGCGAGATCCGAGTTATCTTCGGGGAGGCAGGCGGCAAGGTTCGCGCGCGCGCGCACCCGTTTTAAGTAATTGGATTCATGGTGGAGTTTAAACGTGAGCTTAAGTAATTAAGTACGGTGTCGGGGTCGCGCTTCGCGTACGAGCTGCGCATTTCGTTGCGCCGAATTACATTATATGTCCGGGTAGCGCGCGATACGACGCGACGCTTTGTTGCGGGCGGGTGACGGCGGCGCGCGTACTTTCGATTACGCGAAATCAACGTATAATTAACTTCGCCCGAGTGTTTCGGTTTTGTATGCCCTCCGACAAATTCCGATGCTCGCATGTCCTGTGACCGCTCACCGGCGCGGCGGCGGGGAAAACGCCACAGGCTGCGCTCGCCCGCTGCATTCGTGATTCGCGTCGCGTCACGTCGCATCCGCGCTCCTGTGCTGGCCTGCACTTGTCCTCGACCGCGCTTGTCGTCAAACGGCTTTAACATATAATTAACTTTGCCGCGCAGCGTAATTCGAATATTCAGCACGCGCGATACCAGAGAAGTTTCCAGTGCCACGTGAAAAGAAGCAGGTCCAATTGCATCGAATTATGCAATATGGTTGAGAAAGATCGAAGATAAAAATGTCAATACCATGACAAATATCGATATTAATAAACTATGACGGGATATGAGTATCAAATATAGTCACACAAGCTTTCGTATTCTTTAATCTTTCCTATCCTTTCCTATTCTTTATCTCTCCTCTGCGCTGTTATCTATAATTGTCTATTAATTCATGTTACATAACCATGCGTAGAATAAGAACGCGAAAGTAAGCGAAAGTCCAATACGTGGATGCAATATAAGCGAAAAATCGATTAATTGACTATTAAGTGCTCGCGAAAATTTACTCTCTAAATCTGAATCAGTGAAAAGTTATTGGAGTGGAGACGCAGTGACTATTCACTGATATCAGTCTAAAGTATGCCACTTCAGTGACTTTTCACTTATTCAGATTTAGAGAGTGTCAGAGAGAAGACAAGAAATTAGAATATATTTGAAAGTTATTAACTAAAGAGTCTATTTCTCTCATGCACGACTACATCAAAAGTTGAATATCTTGTTTTCAGTATATCAAATATGTGTAATAATACCAGGCCACGAAAGATGTAGAACAAATGTAACGAAGAATAACACAAAGGATCGATCGTAATCAAGAGCATTGCGACAAAGTAGCCAACAAAAGAGGCTCGGACGAGTCGCGATATATTTCGTCGTACATAAATAATTTTACTTTTACTGAATTATATACATCTAAAGTCGTACAACAATAGCAGTTGACGCAAAGGCAATGAAACGGATTAACATCAATGAACGATTCGATACAGAGATGACATATAACATTCACAAGGTGCAACTTGATCAATATGCATTTCTACTGAATCGTCGAACACGAGTGGGATAATATAATTGGTTCGTTAAACACTTGCAGCGTAAACAACTGCAATGTAAGCGCTTCGGCACGCGCTGATTATACGTATTCCGCGAATTTACATCAGTGAAACAGGATATTACGCATAGGAAATCCCAAGTGAAAGGGGATGATAAGCAAAGAAGGTGGCGATGAGCGATGATAAAGGAAATGAGAGAATGAATGAGACGAGCGAAGAGAGAAGGCATGTGGAGAATCGGTTCAGAAAAATGCGTAAAACCCAGAAACAACGGTCGCAGTCGAGCTTAATGTGAATTGATGCATGGAAGCTTGTAGCGGAATTTGCGAGCTAAATTAAAAATTATAGCGACAAGAAAGAGTTAAATGCGTTATTGATTATGTTTAAATGGAGAACAATGTGCGCGCGTTCCCGCACGTGGCTTACGTAAAAATGTAAAAAACGTGCGGATTTTTACGTAAACATTAATTAACGTCGAGTATATTTATACGTATATTTTTACGGAATGAACGTAGAACATTTCTTGTAACTACCTACATAAAACGAGTAGTGACTGCATGGACTACGCATCTAAATTTATACAATAAAGCTCGCACGTATTTATATGTACGCTTATTAATATCTTTAGTTTATTTCGGTGAATTTCCAATAGTCAAACGAGTGATTCATAAGAAAATGTACGACATTGTGCTCTTAAAATTCTTCCGTAAATAAACTCACGTCTTAATACTCATTGGTAAAGTGAATTTAAAATAAAACCACGTGCGCTAGGTTTACCAGTTTTATCTCTTCTATCTTTCGCTACAAACTATTGTTAGAGAAATGTAAAACAAACAAAAAACGCTTTACGAAAGAAGAGAGTGACGCAATACGGAATGTCACAGATGAAATTCCGCGTGCAAGAATTCAAGGTCTCCTAAAAATTTTTGCCTGTCTGTTTGGTTTTTCACACCGATGCGCGATGTGAATCACATCGGAGGATGAATAAAAATTCGGCCGCGGAAACAGGTCGACGAGAGAGTGACTATGAATTCTTCGAGTTTAAAAAAGAGCGAGCCTTGAGTTAATCGATAATTCGTTACTGTAAAACACAGTGTTTTCGCCGTGTTCGCGCCAGAATGTCGGCGCGCGGACACGGCGAGTCAGAGATCAAAGCTACGACTGAAGCTACTCTCGTCGCCGCGCCGCGGAAATTCCGAAAATAATGAAAGCGCGATGTTTGCGCACTAGCGCGAAGCTATTTCGCGGACGAGCGGCTCGGGCACCCGCGAGACGCGAGTCCGTCCGTACAGCTTGAATCATGACCGAGCGAAGTTTACGGACGATTATGCGCACATACGTCGTCGTTCGGCGTTACTGCGTCGCAACTTCAACGCCGTGCACTTCGCATGTAACGCGGATCGTGATATTTCTGATAGCAGAAAAGACTGAAGAGTTTTTTGTGATCACTACTTTAAGAATACAGATCTCAATTTAAAATTAAATTTTCTAAAGGTATTAAAAAGATGAGTTGAAAATTCGTATTAAATCTTTTTCAAATGCAGTTCATATCTATTTTTAGAGTGTTGTGAAAAAGTCACAATTATTTATTACAATTGATTTAATAATCATTATTTTATAAAACCCACACTTTTATAAAATCAAGAGAATTGAAATATTTTAGCTAGGTAAAAGAGCTGAGACGCGCAAAGAGTTTATACTTATACGCTCAATTTACCTTCTAACAAGCATAGTTGAAAATATATAAACGCGAAATTTCCGATAGATATAAAAACTAATATAAAATCCCATAAAAAAACATCATAAATCAGAAATTGCTTTAATGTTCCGGATATTACGGAATATAATGTTATATTTAACAGATTGAATTAGTAAATATTTAAATGAATATTTAATCATAAACTTGTGGATAAAACGTCGTAACTTGCGATGCGAGAGGCAGAGACGGCGAGCAAAGTACCCCTTCCGGGAGTTTTCGCGAAATTGCTCGAACGTTCGTACTAATTAATGGAAGACGGCGAGAAAGCGGGGAAGCTGCGTCGACGACCCTAAGCACGGCGGGTCCTGGAGAGATTTGGTATTTCGAAGGAGGAGACGTGGTGTGTTCAAAAGCCGCGACTAAAAATACAAATGCTATTTCGGGCCATAGGCGGAAGGTCAAGGCGTGCTAGAAACAGCTCGTTTGCTCGAGGAAATGTCTTCTTCGTGGTCCATCGTCATCGTCGTCGTCGTCGTCGTCTCCGACTATCTACGGAGTCCTTTTTTGACACTATGTACACTGTAAAAAATCTATGTGAATTTACACCAATAATAGATGTAAATATTACAAGTTTTATTCGAAACATTAAAAATTTAATGAAAAATTACAAAATTGCTGAATTTATACAAAATTTGCTGTATTTATACAAAATTTGTTTAATTTCACATGAAATGTGTAAGTTTGTCCTATACTGTGTAAATATATTCTATTTTTTATGGAAAATTATATAAGAAATGGAATATTTTACATATCTTGTGTAATTACTCCAATTTTTGTAATATTACGTAATTCAATGGTAATATTTCATATATCGCTATGAAATATAGAGCGATCATACGCGTTTTTGTTATTTTATATGTAACTTTACAAGATTTATGTTAATACACCAAAAGAATGTGTAAACTTGTCTTTTATTGTGTGAATATATTTTATTTTTCGTGAAAAATTACGTAAGAGATGGAATATTTTACATATCTTGTGTAATTACTCCAATTTTTGTAATATTACGTAATTCAATGGTAATATTTCATATATCGCTATGAAATATAGAGCGATCATACGCGTTTTTGTTATTTTATATGTAACTTTACAAGATTTGTGTTAATACACCAAAAGAATGTGTAAACTTGTCTTCTATTGTGTGAATATATTTTATTTTTCGTGAAAAATTACGTAAGTAATGCAATATTTTACATATTTTATGTAATTAATCAAATTTTTGTAATATTACATAGTACAATAGTACACTTCATATATCGCTATGGAATAAAGCTCGATCATATGCGTTTTTGTCATTTTATATTATATAATATTTGTGTAATTACAAAGAAATATGTAACT
Source organism: Temnothorax nylanderi (assembly GCF_030848795.1). NCBI lineage: Eukaryota > Metazoa > Arthropoda > Insecta > Hymenoptera > Formicidae > Temnothorax > Temnothorax nylanderi. The sequence goes on along the minus strand of NW_027250349.1, from coordinate 16,264 downwards.
TAAATTTGTCCTCTGTAGTGTAAATATGTATTATTTTATTGCTGGAAATTTATATTAAAAGAAAAAGAGCGTAGAAATGACCAATCTCCGTTTCTTTTTCTCCAATATATTACAGCATTGGATAGAAAGTGATAGCTATTAGCCGTTTTCGCGTTCTATCCTTCTAATTTTTGTCGATTACTTTTACATGTAGAAAGTACGTATGTATAATTCATGCTTTATGTCAATGCGCCATCTCGATTCTCGAAGCGCCATCGATTATAAGAATCGAAGAGTCGAGTGTAAAGATCACGAGTGATCACGAGCGAGTTTCGTGTTAACAAATTGTCGGGAATTGCTAACGCCCAACTTTTGTGTTAAAACAGTTTGAAGCACGTGTGCACGTGTCGGATATCCGCCATTCCTTCGGTGACTTTAGAAGTCATCGCTTGTGTTGTTTTTTCGCTTGTGTTGTATTAATTTGCTTGTGTCGTAGTATTAATTTGCTGGTGTCGTGTTACTAACTTGCTTGTGTCGTAGTATTTCTATTGTAAAAGTGATACGCCGTGATTACATTATTCGTGTATGCGTCTGAAACCATACAACATGAGGTTAAGATGTGTACAAAAACCTCGTGCAATGGAAGCATATTATGCAAATTTGCACATTAATCCAAAGATAAAATGGATATTAAGGCTAAGACAGTCTCAGTGGAGGATATTAAGGTATGATCAGTCTCAGTATTATATGTGTAATGTACATATCAGTATTTGCTATAGGTTATATAAGGCAATTATATTTTGTGTAATATTACAGTACTATATCGGTAATAGTCCATACATTGCTATGGATTATAGGATGGATTATATATATATATAGCGGTGACGCGTTGTTGCCATGCTACTGTGAGGTGGCGCGACTTCTATAGTGTTTTGTTTTTAAGCAAAAGAAACGGTTCAGCAGGAATATTCCAGTTTCACTGTTAGTCGCCGAGTAGTTCGGACGTGCGAGAGCTTGTCTCTATTGTGTTGGAAATTAATATTGAATATCTTATTGAACAACGGATGTCTATATATATATATATTAATATATCTGATTGTCTTGAGTTTCACCTAAAAATCGACGAATTGGTAAGTCTTGATAATACATTATTATAGTTTTACTAACGGGATATTAACAAATTCATTTTCTAAAGATTTTGCTTTTTACGAACACATATTTTTCGTCGCCTGGTTTTTGATCTTTTAACAGTTGTACTTTCAATCAATCAATCAATTCAAAAATCATTTTAAGCATTTTCTCTTATCTCTTTGCGACTATCTCGACTATTTCGCAATTCCGTCGCGTAAAGGTCGATTCAGACACAGCCGTGCCGTACCCGTACCGTATCACGGACAGAAACATTAGACAAGGATTCCTATTGTCTCCATCCTTGTCTAATGTGTCTCCAGCCTTGTCTAATGTTAACGATACGGATACGGTACGGGTACGGCACGGCTGTGTCTGAATCGACCCTAATATGATATTTCTTGTCTCTTCTGAAGTTCGTCAATTTTTATCTTGGGCGACAGAAAACAAAAAACATCGCGTTGCGCGACGAAATTGCTAAATACGAAATAGTAGCAAAGAGATTAAGAACAAAAAGCAGGAAGCAAAGAACACATTGTATAGATCAGGTTTTATATACACATTTTTCATATTTCATCATTAATGTGTAAATTTTCGATAGAAAGTGAGATATATTTACACAATGAAAGACAAATTTACATAAATTTTGTAAAGAGTAATTATGTAACTTTACATTTACTTTGTATATCTACAGAATTATTCGTGGAATTTTTATATCTGCTAGTGTACAAAACTTATTAAATTTTTATATACTTTTATCTCATATTCAGTTCTCTTACTCTTATCCAATACAGCTAAATACAACATTATTCTTACATTTTCTGATAAACATTATTATGTTCAATTATTTTTAATTGTCATTTTAATTTTGTTTTTACAGAAATCCATTTTTTCGTTCCTTTTATAGAATTTGTTTCCTGATATTTCTTTTACTCTTTCTTTAACTCTTTACGGAATAAAGATATAGAATAAAGATATTTATAAATAATAATGTTTAATAATTAGAAGATGGGTATAGTGTCGCATTTAGTTGTATTAGACTGTATTATAATTGATTATTAACATTATATTTAATTATTTTATTTGTTTTTATCTTAGTCACAATCTCACTTTTATCTTTTTTCTGTTTTGCTTTTTTATTTTCTAGTATTTTATTATTTTTCTTCGTTATTATATTACAGGTGTGGTATACGTTATATTAATAGATTCTATCAGAGATATTAGTAAATCTAATAATAAGACTAAAAAAGACTCTACAGTAAGACTAAAAAAAATTGGTTTTTGACATTTCACTTTTTCAAATAAAAGTAAGTCTTATATTTTATATATTATATTATTTAGAAACATTATAGATGTTGCAAACTCATTAATTTTGTTAATTAGTAATTAGTTCTAAATTTTAGAACAAATTACTAAACTATATATATTATATGTATATACATCTTTGAATATATTTAGAGTGTAATACGTTAAAAAAAAATTTTTTTTTTAGACATGTTACAATTCTTTTTTGGCACAGACATACAATTTTCTTCCTGAGTCCAATTCCATTTTTCTTTTCTTTTACTCAATACATATTCGACAATGTTTGAATGTAACATGTGTAATAGTAAATTTTTATCTATACGTTTGTATAACAAGCATCAAATTCTTCATAAAAACATGCCTCATTTAAAAATCATCTGTCGGTTTAAAAACTGTGGATTACATTTTAATAAATATCTCAATTTTCAGAAACATATTTATAGACAACACATAACAAATGATAAAAACGAAATACATATAACTTATTATTGCAAAGAAAAAGATTGTAATTCTTATTTTAGAAATACAGCACTTTTTAATAAACATTTATATAATCACATAAAACAAAATAAAAATGGAATTTATTGTGGATACCCAGTTTGTTCTACTAACAAAACAATTTTTAAAACAATCAGCACTTATGCAGTACACATATGCAGACGTCATTTTAATTGTAAATCTGATAAACAATTTATTGTTAGTAATAAAGAACCGACAAATTTTGATACCAATAATGATTGTAATTTGTTTGTACAAGAAGAAACTTTAAATGAAGTTTCAAATAAAGTTTCAAATGATGTTGAAAATATTACAAGTGTTGAAAAAGCTATAGCACAATTATATTTGAATTTGACTACAAAATATTTTCTAACAGAATTTGCTTTACAAGCTGTAATAGATGGCATGTCATCTCTAATTGAACTTACTCAAGAACATTTTATTACAGCTCTAAACGAAAGTGATCTTCAAGATAACGTTAAAGAAAAAATTAAAGATTTATTTCGATGTAGTTTTTCGTTTTTTTCAAGTGTTCACAATTCTGTAAATGGTTCTCTTCGAAATACGTACTCTAGAAATGTATATTTGCTAAATAATTTTCATATTGTGATTCCTACACAAATTAATTTAGGATATTATAATCACAAAGAATGTTACTATCATTATATTCCAATTTTGAAAACTATAAAAGTATTGCTACAAAATTCTGATATTCGACACTTTTGTTTAAATTCGTATAATAATTATAATAGTAATGTACTTTTTGATATAAAAGATGGTAGTGTAGTAAAAAACAATAAATTTTTTCAGGATAATAAAAATGCACTACAAATAATATTGTATCAAGATGCATTTGAAGTATGTAATCCATTGGGTGCATCAAAAAAAAAATTTAAACTTGTCGGTATATATATGGTATTAGGAAATTTGCCCGCTTATCTCAGATCAAAAGTTGATAATATACAGCTTGTTATGTTATGTTATGAGAAACATATAACATCATTTGGTTGGGAAAAAGTTATGACTTTATTAATACGTGATTTACAAAGTTTAGAAAAAGAAGGAATAAATATTTCTGTTGGTAGTGAAACAATTAATTTTGTTGGCACTCTTGTTGCTATGTTGGGAGATAATTTAGGAAGTCATCAAATTGGTGGTTTTGTAGAAAATTTTAATTCAGAATATTTTTGTCGCTTTTGTCACATTACTCAAAATGAATTTAAATCAAAATATACATGTACTAATATAAATAGAAATTCAAATGATTACAATTTGTGTGTTATAGAAGCAAAAAATAGTACGAAAATTGTGAAAGGCATTAAACGTGATTCGACTTTAAACAAACTTAATTATTTTCACGTCTGCAATCCAGGATTACCGCCCTGTATAGCACATGATCTTTTCGAAGGGATTGTTTCATATGATCTTATATCCTGTATTAAATATTTTGTGACAGAAGGTTGGTTTACTTACCAATTTCTAAATCATCGACTACAAAAAATTAAGTTTTTAAATGAAAATGTATGTATTCCTATTATAAAAGATTCATCTAGAATTGCAGGTACTGCAAGTCAAATTAGAAGAATATTACTAATATTTCCTTTAGCTGTCTTTGATAAATTGTCAGTCAAGAATATTGAGAATGATGTTTGGATGTTAGTATTGCATCTTCGACAAATATGTTCTTTAATATGTGCCCCTGCTCTATCTTTTGGTCAGATTGCATTATTACAGGAAAAGATAAATGATTATTTATCATTGAGAGTAAAGTGTTTTCCAAATATCAAATTAAGACCGAAACATCATTATATTTCTCATTATCCCTGTTTAATTTTATATTTTGGTCCGCTGAAACATTTATGGACCTTGAGATTTGAAAGTAAACACAGATATTTTAAGAATATTGTCAAACATTCCCAAAATTTTAAGAACTTAACGAAATTATTATCACACAAACATCAATTTTTACAAAATGAACAAAATATTAAAAATAGATACCGTACTTCAGCAATAGTAGACAATGCAGAGGAATACACATCTGAACGATTTAATGATCAGATTTCTTCTATTATAACAAATTATTTTCATGACAAAGAAAATGAAAATGTAAAGTACATATCCTCACAAGTTACTTTTAGAGGTATTACGTATAAAAAACATATGTATATCTGTGTAGGTAAAGATTGTTATGATTATTTCACTGTATGCAAAATTAAATATATTTTGACAAATAATTGTTATACAAACATTTTTTTTTGGGCACTATAACGAAAATTATATACAATCCTGATTTTGGCGTGTATGAGGAGTTTAAAATTGAAAGTGTAGATTACAATGTCGAAAAAATCTTTTTGTTTCCGTATACTTGCTTACTTATGCCACATCCTATCCTTCGAACTGATTTACATTCCATTCCTGTGTATGTCTTTAAATACGAACCCATTGATTCATAACTTTGGATCTTAAAATTCTGTAAGCATGGCATTTTGTAATACTTTAGTATTACATATTTTAATTAATTATACACATTCTTCTTTTTACGTTGTAGATGTCTCATTTGTATAAAGTCTGGACTGCCGATAGAAAAAAGAAAATATCACATGTACTTCGTGAATCAGATAATATGCTGTCAGAGCTTATTGAAAAAAGTAACGCTAAGCTTGGTATTGCTGGTTCTGTTCTTGTTATGGAAAAAGACGGAACAATAGTTGATGACAATGAGGTTGTAAAATTTTGTTTTGGTGAAACTTTTATGTTGCTACAGCCCGAAGAGTCCTGGTCTGCACAAAATGAGACAGAACACAACATTAACACAATATTAACTGACACTGCTTCACTTACATCTAGTTTCTCGGAAGAAATACCTTTTTCATACTCGTCAAGTTCGCAATCTGCTTCATCGTCCACATTTGAAACATCTAATAATAAAATACAACTGTCGAGTAATAATTGGAAAAATTTTCAAATACCATGGGATAAGTTAGAAACGTCAGTGATTAAAGAACTGGAAAATGGAAATCGCAGTAAATTTGTAATGACTGCTGTTGTAAACCGTATAGTTTCAGAAATGAGAAATATACAAGAATTCATACCAGCTATGGCATTCAAGATAGTAGCTGAACAAATTGTCAGCAAATACCCAAAAACTTTTAAAGACATGGATGAAGACGGCAAATGTTTTGGAGACGGATCTTATACATTATTTGCGAAACTTCGCGATCGAAATAATTACTTAAATAGGCCACATATGAAACGATCTCTAAGCAATACTTTAACAATACCCCTAAAAAAACAAAAAAAAGTTATGTCTGCTAAAGCTGGATGTAGTAATTGGCAACCAGAAAAATTCGTTGATACAGAAACGGAAGAGACAATAGAAGACAAAACTAAGTTTCTACGCGAAATAGTCAATGACGTATCATCAAAAAAAGATCCTAAGATACAACAGAAAATTATTTCATATCTTGAAGCTACATATCCTGCACAACGATTATATCTGAATAACGTTCATCATGTACCTACTATGGTAGATATTAAAAATACATGGCCGATACTTTTACAAAAAAAATACATGTTTTGGCATTATGAAAAACTAATGGGATGTTCAATAGATATTCTGAAGGAGGAAATGTTAAAAAAACAAAACAAAATAGAAATTTACGGACATAAAAAATATAAAGATATCACTAATTCAAATAATCCAACAGAAATAAAAGTAATAAAAATTATTTTTAAACATTTCAAAGAAGATTTTGAAGAATTATTTAAAACATATCCGGTATGTATTAAAAAATATGCATGTGTTGTAATCTCTTTTGATTATGTCATTGTTTACATTTAATTACCTATTGTTAATTTGTCAAATACAGGAAGGAACTATTATGGAACATATAAAAGCACCAGTTATAACGCCATGCATCATAATTATAGGTAATTATTGTACTTGTATAATACTTAAATATATTATATATTTTCTTTTCTAGAAATTTTTTAATCTATCCTTGAATGTATATAAGTTTTCTAATTGCTCATATTTTTTATTGTTACAGATGATACATCATGTCCAATATTCTATTTATATATAGAAAACATATTGATTGAAAAAACATACTGCTTTTATGAAGCATTACAGATGTTAATGTCCAGTTATTACATTTTCAATATGGAGTATCCCGCAAGCAGTACATGTTCATTGGAATTTATACAAAAATATTTTTTAAATATTCATCCAGTCTCTGGTTCGAAATCTCGAAAAACGTCAACAAAATACAGAGTACTAACATTCTTTAATAAATTAAGGAATATAGATTCGGACAAAGAAAATACTTCTACGAACTAAGTACTACTGTAATATGAAATACATATAACTGTAAGTATATTATTATATCACATTATATTACATTTGTGTGTGTGCGTGTGTATATATATATGATAATAGTATTTTAATAACATATATAATAGCACACACATTTCAGATTTTATATTAGAGAGCATTATTATTTTTATAAAATTGATCATACATTTATTCTTATATTCCTTTTATAATCTGTATTATTATTTTATTTATTTCAGATTCCCGAAAATTACACTATATATTAACGACTATATAATAAGATGAATTGTGTTATTTTTCTATCACCACTTAAAGATCGAGACAGAAACCAATTGGAGACGGTATAATACTATTCCGGTATGGGAATCTAATATGGGTGATGTACCAATAATTTGATATATCCCAAGAAGCGATGTCAAACTGTATATTAATCATACATTAATTGTTTATTTTTTTTTCTATCCTACACTACAGTACGTTCTGTAATATTATTTCTACTGTCGTATTATATATCTTGTTTTTGTCGTGTAATTCTAACAATTCTACGAAAGGCGATTTTGATATTAATTTGCATATTATTTAGAGACTGTTTATAGATAAATATATATATATACATATATATATATTTATTTATATTGCAACGTTGTAATATTTTTGTCATATACTTTAGCATTTTCCATGTCGTGTTATATTGCTACTGTCGTAGTACTGCTACTGTTATACTTTCTGTCGTATTATATTGCTACTGTTGTAATATTGCTACTGTTGTAATATTTTGTCGTATTAATTGCTACTGTTGTATTGTATTGCTACTATCGTATAATTCCGATAATTCCATAAATCCCAAAAAGACGCTTTTCATATAAAACTACACATTAATTATAGGTATATACATATATATTACAACGTTGCATTTTTTTTGTATCATATGCTTTAGTATTTTAGTATATCGTATTATTTCTCTACCGTATTATTGTTATAATTAAACAGTTTAGTTTCTTTGTATTACCAAATATTATTAATAAATTTACTTTGACTTGTGTATCGCTAATATTAAATTTTTAAATAATTTTTTATCGCAAACAAATTTTTATTAATGTTTATATGGTTTTACTTTTATAAAAATGATATGATTAATTTTTTCATAAGTATATATCTAATCCATAACAATTATGATGAAAACATTATTATTATTATTATATAATTACATTATAATAAAATATCTTTTATATCATGTATGATACAATATTTATAACAAAATATAATTGAATTATTTTAAAAGAGGATATATATTAATTTTCCTATTCATGCGGTATACCGTGAATTGTATATAAATTTTTTTTACAGGCACATCAAGGACATCAGAAATGCCTGGCTATCTGAGTTGGTCGCATACAATCAAGGCACATTCGAAACGCGTGTAATTGTTCATAACATGACTGTTGAAACAACGAATCAGCATCGTCATTTCTTGAGTCATGACGATGTATTATTAGTTAAAACATTGCACGCGTTTTAAATGTGCTTTGATAATGCGGACAATTGCAGATAGCCAAGCATTTCCGTCCCCGTACCTGTAAAAAAAAGGTTTTTTTAATGTAAATTTACACCTATTATAATAGGTAATAAAAGGACCCTCACAAATAGGGTAAATTTCCTCGCGTTTGTAATTTTACAATATAAAATAAAAGTAATTTCTTCATGTGTAATGAAACAGATTGTAAAAGTAAATTTACAAAGCACGGAAATAATGCAGAAACGGTAATGCAATAATACTTTTCTTAGTAGTATTATTAAACAATCAAAAATTAAATTTGCGAACCGAATCAGAAATGTACAAAACGTTATGTAAAATTGAAATGTAAAATTGTAATTTAATATTACAGTACTGTGAAATTACAATAACTTTTCATACATTTTCAGTTCGATTCGTAATGATACGGTAACATTTCGTACATTTCCGGTTCGATTCGTAATGGTACGGTAACATTTCGTACATTTCCGGTTCGATTCGTAATGATACAGTAACATTTCGTGCATTTACGGATCGATTCGTAATGATACAGTAACATTTCGTGCATTTACGGATTGATTCGTAATTATACAGTAACATTTTGTACATTTCCGATTCGGTTCGTAAATTTAATGTTTGATTGTTTAATAATACTACTAAAAAAAGTATTATTGCATTACCGTTTCTGCATTATTTCCGTGCTTTGTAAATTTACTTTTACAATTTGTTTCATTACACATGAAGAAATTACTTTTACTTTTACTTTGTACAATTACAAACGCGAGGAAGTTTACCCTATTTGTGAGGGTCCTTTTATTACCTACTATAAATGGTGTAAATTTACATAAAAATTTTTTACAGTGTAGATTACAAGTCATTATAATTACGTGCATTCGCATGATCGCGAGCTATTTTCCTGGCAAGGAAACGCTTTCGTCGGATGAACTGAAATTGAACTCGATAATTCTGCCTCGATCCAATTGAACCCGGTTACCTCGATCGTTCTTTTCTTTACGTTTATTTTATTTCTACCGGGTGTAAACACGACCGTGTAACGGGCCTTCGCCGCTCGAACTGGCATTTAAATGCCGCATCTTGGTCGCGGTTCTTTTTAAGAAACGTTTTTATTCGCGGTTCGTGACGGGAGTGCGAGCGCGGTTTCAGCTGACGCATTCGCGAGTTGCAAAGTAATCCTCGAACCAGATAGACCTCACTAACGTCAGGAATGAATAGATATTCCGGGATCAAGATCCTTCAAACAAAATAATATATACGTAACGAGGAATATTGACACATTTAGATGGGCTTACAGGGATATAGTGTAATCTTTATATACATATTTTTAAATCAATAATTGAACAAAATATTGTAATAATACAAGAAAGAGAAAAATAAACGACTTTTCAAAGCAGGAAGCTTGTGATGAAGTTAATATTTTTTCAGTTCGTCCGCGCGAGTGCTTTTTTTAATCTGAATATATCATATCCCTATATATTTTTAGTATGTAGTTTATTTAATTAATTCGTATTCAATGTTTGCTGAAACGAAGATTTATTGAATGAATTGTAATAACGTGTTTACAAAAGAGAAATCGTCTATGCGCTTCTAGTTCCTGTTTATTCGAGAAAGCGTTTGCTTTATCCAATAGCTTCGCTCTATACGTAATCCGACACAGAGAGGAAGGAACAATAAAAGGAGATAGGACGAGGTAAGCGACCGATAAAAATGGCGAACTTCTTCGCATCTAAGGAATCCCGCTCGGCAAGGTCGAGAAACGACCTAGCCGCTGGCTATAAGAACTCTTTTGCTCGCATCCGTTCTCTCGAAGCGTATACGTACACGTTTGTTTCTCCGTATGCACGTGTAGAAAGAGTGAGATCGAGGTCGAGAGAGAAAGAGAATGTTAAACAATCGACATGTATCTAAAATTCTGCAATAATGCAAATAATCATTTCATGTATATTCATATATTTTTATTTTTTTTGTTCATAAAATATATTATACTTAAAACAGGTATCTTTGCGATACGATTTTGTGCTTGAAATCTCTGCTGTTTTATTATTTGCAGACGCATCATGTGAGTATGTTTAAGTTATTCACTATGCAATTTAATACTTTTTTGAATAAACGTGAATATAAAAATTTTGTTATTAAAAAGTGTAGGATATTTTATAAATTATAGACTTTTGTTCTTGTAGAAAGAAATAAGAAAATCTTTTGCTTAATCTCAATGAATCATCAGAAACTTTAGATTACTTACAAAACTTGTTTAAAAAATCGAAAAGTCGCAACAACTAATGGCGCCTCTTTTTTCCGAGAAAAAATCTGTGCATTAAATAAGTTAAATAAATTAAAAACTTAATTATTAAAACTATAACTTATGTTCTAGGAGATATCCATCTATAATATAATCCAAGTTTTCATATACATGAAACAAAAGATATACGATGTTAAAACAGTAATGCAGACTAATGCAACATGTATTATAATGCAGAAGAATATTGTCTTGTTCCATTGTTACAGCATAACGTATTCTTTTCGTTATTCAATTATCCGTGCTTCCCAATAATCTTATATAATATGATTCGCTCGGCTGTTCGGTGATTCGGAGGTAACGGTTGAGAGGGAAAAGCTTGGATGGGAATACACATCTGTTGCCGGAAATATCTCGATCCGTTTAGGTTTAGATGTATCTGACTTTATTTCTTTTCGGAGCAATTTATTTCATTTTTCCTGACGCAATCGTAATATTTTATAAATGATCGAGCGTGAATACGAATTTTATAAAATGGCTATGTATAGCGCGTACATAACGGAGGAAACAGACAGGAGGCAGATGTCTTACCGTTACATTTTCTTGTAACGGTAAGACATCTGCTCGATTGTGCGTTTTATTTCAATTTTTTCTGATGTTTTAAGATGGATATATACGTAACGATAAGCCAAAAATTGAAAGAAAAAGAATCACACTTTTAATTATTCATCATATTTTGAAGAAACATTTATTTGTAGATAATATTCTGCTTGATCCTTGATTCTTAGTCTTCTATATATTGTAAAACTGTTTCAATATTTTAGAATCTTTACTAAGTTACCTAATTATGAAAGGTTTAATTACTCTTTATGTAATGTCATCCAAAAAGAAGATAATAATTATTATTGAAAGAATCTTTCTCCACATATTAGAAATAACATTTTAAATTTCTGAATGTATTTCGTCTATTTTTTGGCAAATTGTTTTACTAATTATAGAATAATCTATATTATATAAAATCATATTATTATTACATCGTTTGTTTAAAATGTAAATCTGATTATATTGTGATACTGTCCACACGCCTGTTATCGAGCAATCGTCAATCAGGATACGTGTGATCGTGTTGTTGGGGTGTTGATAGATCGTTTCAATCAAGTTTTACCTCGTTCAGAACGTCGAGTGTCGACATCCGGTGCCAAGTCCGACGTCGAATTCGTCGAGTTAGATGAAAACTCAAAAGCTCATACGTACGAATCGATTTCAATCTGGGAGTTCTGAACTTCTGCACAGCACTTTATGTTTCTGGTTTGATACATACTTTCTATACCGCTCCAGCGCTAATTGTATTATGCGTTGTCCAGGGATTTAAAGCGCGATACGAAATGAGTTTTCATCGGTTTTGGTTCTTTCTTAGCTGCGAGGCTCGCAAACTTCGGTAATATTGCCGAGATTTGAAGTTTGGTAAACGGATTAGTGAGAGAACGAGGGGTAATAAAGGGAACGTGATTGGAAGATATAATTATGGCGATGGAGAGAGATAAAAGTTAAACCTGTTGAGAATTAGTTCGCGAAAATTACATAAATTAACTTAAGAGAAAGAAGAGAATTGCGGTAACTTACACAACCGACCAAAAAATGAATTTTCTCCTCGTCTAAGCTCCGAGATGTGTCTAGATTATTTTCCAGCTGAAAGATGATCACTTTAATTCCAAAACAATAATTTTACAGTTATAATTTGTTTTCGTTGAAGATGCGCGATAAATAACAGCGTGATAAAATTAAAATTAAATTAAATTAATAACGGAAAAATTCGGAAAGAAAAAATTTAATAAATTTCAATAATTCAGTTTTGAGTTTTTTGTCTTTAGGTAATTTATATTTGACATAAAAATATATTTTTCTCATTAACGATATAAGATCAGATATTTTAAATTTAATAGAAAGAAAGAGTTTAAACTGATATATAATTACAGGCAACAATTTTTACTAATTTACAATAAAAACGGATAGAAATGTTTACGGATGTTAAGGAATTGTTTTTTAAAGTGATATTACATTTTATATTTACGTTTATTAGACTTAAATTGATTTTAGATTTATAATAATTCAATTGAGAGCTCAATTCGCATTAATAATAATTGAACAAGTAAAAGACACTTTGTTCTACTGATTGAATCGAGAAGAAGTTTTAAAGAAGTAATTGAGATGTCACGTTCAGAAGAGTGGAAATTTATTCGTTCGATTAACACATCGTCGCGTGCGTCTGTGGCAATATTTGATCTCATGCAGCGATTTCGTGTTTTCTTCTTTTTTCGCGACGAAGTGGGGCCGCGATTTGCATAAGAAAGAATAGCGCCACGCTATGAACCGGGAAGAGTAGCGACGAGACTAGCGATATGGAAATTAACGGAAAGAGAGAATTCACTCGATATTCCCAATATGCGGAGAGAGCTCACTCGATTATTCCCGGTCTCGCCGTCTGGCTCACGTCTATGTATTTAAGGTCACGTTACAGTGCATAGAGTACAGGGGGATGCGAAATATCTGCACGTTTGAAATACGCGTTTCCTTCCCGTCGGATCTCTGCTTTTATATCACCGACACACATCGATGGCGTTCAATATAGCGGGAGCAGCTCCTATTCCGCGTATTCCCAGCCGAATTGGAACACGAGGCTTTACCCCGTTTCCCATTTATTTCTCCGCATATATATAGCGGTCGCGGGCTGCAAGACTAGCGCGTTCGTGTCTCTCCGGATCGACAAGAGCGAAATTACGCGAGAGTCGCGTGCATTTCCGTGGGACAAAAATGGGAGCATTTACGTAAGCGACACGTCCGTGGAACTGAAAATCGATCAGGCGTCGTTTGAAAAATTCGGGGAAGTTGAAAATGGCCGGAGAATATTACGTAAAATCGCGGATTTTCGTATTCTATCCGCGCACCGATTCTAATTTAATTTGACGATGACAGAGAGAGAGAGAGAGAGAGAGGAGAGAGAGGAGAGAGATGGAGAGAGAGAGAGAGAGAGAGAGAGGAGTAGAGAGAGAGAGGAGAGAGAGAGCTTGGATGGATTTAAATCACAGAACTCGGTGCCTGTGCTGGAAATTCTGACACACGCGCATCTGCGCTGATTGAAAACTTGTTATCCGAACAAATTTGATACTTTTATCGAGTTACTAAGATCAGGAATTTCCTCTATTTATTTTGGCATTTAAAAAAAAAACTATTCGTTATTATTAATATTTTTTTTATTCACAATGTTGGTGATTAATGTCGCCACAGTTCTGTCTTTAATGTCAAATAAATTTTATTATACATATTAAATATATTTCAGCATCCAAAATATATTTCTCTGTACAAACGATAATTAAGAGATTATAATGTGAATTAAGATCTACATATGAATTCTACGACGTGCAATTGCAACAAGACTTACAAGATAGACATATATCTCCTGCTCTTTATATAAGTATTTCTTCGTCGAGTATTACTACCCAAATGATATTACTGAATTTCATTTTTTTTTTAAGAACTACGCGAATTACTACAGCGCTGCGGAAAGAGTCACTTAATAAAAGTTGTCTCTAATTAATATTTCGTTGGTATTGGGCAGCGCGAAAAATTCGTTCGTAACCGCGGTCAACGCGACTGAAGTAAAGTGTAATATCCATCGGGGGGGGGGGGGGGGGGGAAGAATACGCTTGTTTAACGGAGAAGCGCCTTGCGCCAGCGCTGCATCCAACGAATTACGTTGGTGACAGTTTCTGACGGGTCGCGCGCGACATGTAACGGAATATTTACATGCGTCTGTACGTTTAAGTTCGCCAGAATAATTATCAGAACGGTAATAATCACGCCCGCTTAATGCACGGTGCCGCGGCATGCGTAGCACTAATTTAATCTCGTTGACGTATTAATTCCAGATGTTATTGATTTCCGGAGAGAACCATGGAGATTTACCTAATGCGCGTGGCAAACTACTGCGTTATAACACTCGGATTAGAATCCGCTGGCCAACCTGCGTTGAGTCTATTATTGGAATGATCGAACCAATTATTTCGACCATCGTGCTATTTTGATTTAACAATTCGTAATTTCTAAATGATCGAAACCCTAACGTAGAACGCGAATAATAAAATCTTGTTCCTTAATTGCATCCGATCTCAAGTGAGCTTTATTTCAACATATTTTGAGATACAGCTAGAGTAAAGGCGGTGATTATTTCTTCATGTTTATGTGTGTGAAATATCGTAATCTGATTTTATCAGGCGACAGCATTATTAAATTGATTTTTTTTATTATGACGACCCTTGAAACTAAATACGAAGATGATATCCAATTTATATCTTTAAAAAGAGATCATCTCGAGATCGAGCAAACCAACGAGAATCGTATAGATGGTAGAAAATACGACGACCATCTTACGTTTATTAGAGTGCGAAAACCCTAATATTGTTAGGATTGGAAGAATCCATTTAGAGATTCCGTTAGATACTCGAAAGTATAAATGGTGCGTGGTGTTTTCCGACGGGAACGAAACGGCGATCGATTCCCGAGAAACAATAATCGGCCGTTTCCAGCCTCGCCGGATCCTGTTACGTTCGGAGAGCGAGGGCCTTCTCGATATCGCGTGTCTGCGAATCGTTTCTCCGCGCGCTTGGACCGCGCGCGCTTTAATCGTTTCTGCCCGGTGTAATCGCGTAAATAAAGTGCCACGCATTTTCCGAGAACGCGCAACGAAGGCGCAACGACTTTATCATCACGGACGATGCTGAACAGCTGAACGCAGGAGGGGGAGGGGGGAGGATATGAGAGAGAGAGAGAGAGAGAGGAGAGAGAGAGAGAGAGGAGAGAGAGAGAGAGAGAGAGAGAGAGAGAGAGGAGAGAGAGAGAGAGAGAGAGGGGGGAGGGAGGGTACGAGAGAGAGAGAGGAGAGATAGGACGAATTGCAACGCGCGGTCTGCGTGAAATTGAAATCGCACCGATTAATGGCGTACGCTCGGCGGAAAAGTACGCGCGTACGCGTAATTAAGCA
The DNA here is from genome assembly GCF_030848795.1 of Temnothorax nylanderi. Taxonomy (NCBI): domain Eukaryota; kingdom Metazoa; phylum Arthropoda; class Insecta; order Hymenoptera; family Formicidae; genus Temnothorax; species Temnothorax nylanderi. The sequence goes on along the minus strand of NW_027250349.1, from coordinate 216 downwards.
CGAGGGTACTGCGGGCAACCTTGCCCCACCGTATCAACGTAATAAATGTAGCATGCGGCTAAATTCAGCAGGCCTTGCGAGGATGTCAAGGCCGGCCCGTCCCGCCGCGTTTCCCGCTTCTTGAATCTCGATTAACCCTCTATGGGAATCTGAGGCAATTTCGTTCATTATGAAGCGCATGCTGCGGTAACCGTGTGTCGTAAGACCGCGACGAAA
>NW_027250348.1:0-25455 GCF_030848795.1 Temnothorax nylanderi | reverse complement strand
TGTTGCTTATTAAAAAACATTTATATAGGATCCCTAATAATTGGTACATTTCTTAGTGCATAATCATATTGCCACGGGACCTCGCCGTCTTCAGTAAGAAAATAATCCCTTAGTTTGTCTCTTTGTGTAATAGCTGCCCGAGCAGGATTGTTTCCCCTCCCACCCTTCCAAGTCGTTGCAACATTATGCCTTGGTGAACTTGAGTTCTCCACGCTCCATTTTGCAATGACTCACCATTTGGCCCATCTCCGTCAACAAGTCCTACATTCTGATACATACGTTGTGCAGGCAGTATGTCACTCTCACTCTCCAGAATAAAATTGTGCAGGCAAATGATGGCCATGACAATGGACTCCGCAGTCTCTAACTTACAAGTAATGGAACCTTGTAGAATGGCCCATTTTGAAACAAGAATGCCGAAAGCATTCTCAATGACTCTGCGAGCTCTGGAGAGTCTATAATTAAAAATCCTCTGTGGCATTGTAAGACCTGTAATCAGACCAGGGTGCAATCCACCAATATCTCTATCATCTTCTTGCATATTTTCGGTCCTCATTTCATCATCACTATTTATTTGACTATTGTCCATTTCAACTGTCGGTATTTGTGTGGTAGAAGCTTGTTCTTGTTGCTCTCGTCGACGTCTCTTTGGCTTCGAGTAAGGTCGCATTAAATAAACTTTAAGGGGGAAAGCTTCATCGCCTACAAAGACAAATGGGAAGGGATCATCTCTTCCAGGCAGGGGTTCTGGATAAGGTAACTCAACCAATCCTTGTTCCAAGCTGGAACCAAAGTCACTGTGCATCCACACTCCACCATCAGATATTGAGCCTGCAAAACAAGATTTTTATTAATAAAACAAGAATACTAATATAATAAAATATTGTTGCTTGGATAGGATTAATATGTACCATAATCACCAATGTCTACCCATTTAAAGACATAATTGGCATCACAGATTGCCATGAGAACAATTGAAAAAAATTTTTTGTAGTTAAAAAATTGAGAGCCTGAATTTTTTGGGGCCTGAATTCGGATGTGCTTCCCATCAAGTGCCCCTATACAATTAGGGAAATTCCACTTGTCATAAAATCCATCAGCTACATTACGCCAATCCTCCCTTGTCATGGGTGGTAGGTATATTGGCTGAAGAGCTATTATAATTGCGTTACATGTCTCAGGGATAATCTTATAAACCGTTGAGCGGCCAATGCGGAAAGACCATTTCTTTGACCACACACTGTCAGCGTGAGCAAGATATCTGAAATATAGTAATAAGAAAAATATTAGCATGATAAAGCTCTGTATTGATAAAGAAACTTATTGTCCTTATTTACCCAAGAGTGACAGCGAGTCTCAATTCCGGTGGAAACGGACGCCTCATGCTACGTTTTAATAAATATGGATATGTTTTTTCTAACAGCCAATTAAACTGGTCAGGAGTCATTCTTGTATATTTGAAAAATTCTTCATGATCAGTGGTCTTTAGTTCTTGGAATAGCTGTGAAAAATCTCCTACTTGATGAAAATGATTATTCAATGGCCGACGCCACCATCTGAAGACAATAACGTGATAAAATGTGATAAGATCGCAATCGAAAAGACAAAAATAATTAGCTTAAATTAGCGAAAATTATAGTAGTCAAGTATACTAACCTCCTTCCTTGATTCCGTCGTGACTTCAGTACACCATACACGATCAAATTGAATGTATAGCATATTTGCATTGACAATAAAATTAATAACAAATCGTCTTCCATCATCTTCTCACAATTTTGCACAGTAAACTTTTTTATATTTGAAATTAAGTTTAGTAAAGTCCGTACTAATGACAAATATACGGTATAATGCAGTGTCATAGCACGCGTAGCACCTTTAACTTCCGCCATGAAAATTGTCTCATCTATAAAAAGTCGCATACGAAAATCATTAGGGCAGGCTCGAGAATACGGTCCCTGATTGGCTACATTATTGCGACGTTATTATTCGCTACGACTCATTGTAGATGCAAATTTCCTACGACTAACGACTTATGACTTCCGACTTATGACTTCCGACATCTGACTAACGACTAACGGCTCATTGTAGACTGGCCATAAAAGATAGTCTCGTGCGGAAGTTAAACTTTTCGTCGCGAATAGAAATACATCGTTTATCGAGAGGCGATAATACGCAATTAGAAAGACTTAGTAACGCGAATCGGGATTACTTGTAACCAGTTTTTCGAATTTGTTCGTTCTTACGATAATATACAACAATTGTGCGAATAATAAGAAAGTTCGAGATTGTACCCGGGCAACACCCGTAACCAGTTGGATCTTAATGATCGACACGCATTAAAATATATTTAACCTTGTTATTATTAAATTAAAACAAGTGTTCATAAATTATTTGATAATCCTCATCCTATCCTTGTGTGAATCATTCGCGAACCGAGTGATAGTGCGTGGCATTGGCCAAGGACATTGCTTTACACATCGCACGAAGCTGAGCAGCGAGTATTCTAGAACTTGGAAATAGACAGGAAGGAAGGAAGAGTTACAGCTTTCGATAACATCGTTGGCTCGTATCCGTTCTACGTTCAGGCGTTAAACGTAGTGGCGACCGTTTTTACATCTAAAAGTAAGAAATTTAATAATAAAAACCACGAGTTCGGTCACACAGTAACTAAAGTAGAAAAAGGAATTTGAGCTCTTTTACTAACTGCAGCTAATAATATTATAAATATTAATAATTTATCTGCCCTTAACATCCAATAATTTCACCTTCCTTTTATTAATAATAATCCAATTCCTATTAATAACCCCACATCACCCACTCGATTACATAAAACTGTAACTATTCCTGAATTATAAGATATACAATTTTAATAATAAATTACTAAACAATAGGAAACTAACCCCAACCTATCCCATCCAAATAAAATTCTAATAATACTAGGAGAAATAATTATTAAAACCATAGATATAATAAATAAAATCACTAAATAAATAAAACGTTCAATAAATTTCTCCTCGTATATATATATATAACTATATACCATAATTATTGAAGAAATCAAAAAAATAAAACTAATAAATAATAATAAAATTCAATCAATAAAAATAAAAATTTCTATATTTACAGAATTAACTCTTATTATTATTCACTCTATTATAACTATAAAATCTAAATAATTTATTAATAATCTTAATGAAAATAAAAATATAAACATTAAAATATTAAATAATAATAAACAAAAATATTTAAAATAACTTAAGATAGGGGAGACCGGGGCCTAACCGTCGCCGGGGTTGAACCGTCAAATCAAATATCTCGGAACCTGTATATTGTGCGAACTCGCTATTAACATTGTAAACGCTGCTTATGGTACCCATGTGACCAACGGAGTTTCGGCAGGTTACCTGCCGTGTTATGATTTTTACGAGGGCAAACGTGTTTTCGGAAGGTGAAAGTTACATTTTCTGCGCGTGGAAATTTTGTAATATCTGCAATAATATTTGCTCTCCAAATCTCGAGGTACGTGATTATAAAGAGTAATGCATGCTGAACACGAATCCAGTGTAGTTTTTTCATTATCGTTGATGTCTAATATTTCGTGGGCGATCAAACCTGAAACTTGTGTTTGGGGTTAATCCGTCAGTAAGCAGTCCGGGTGCATTTCCAAGGCATTTCCAGGCTCACTGCATATGGAATATGGATGAGACGGGAATTACAACCGTTCAGACACCGAATAGAGTCATCGGACGTCGAGGAGTGAAACAAGTCGGGCGAGTGACTTTTGCGGAAAGAGGAACCCTCGTAACTATTTTTTAATAATGTTTCGCATAAAAATTTTAAATAAATTTTTATATTTTTCTCTTAAAAAACAATTATTAAGATGTATCTTATCATTTTTCAGGATTAGATGTACGTATATGTATTGAAAATGCAGTGTGACGGTTAAACCCCGGCATTTTTGAGATTTCAATTTTTCCACCGTTGTCGTTTTTGCTCTATACCGGTTAAACAAAGCGACGTAGATAAAAATTTCCTATATAAATTTTGTAGCTAAAGGTTTACTCTTTACAGTGGTACACCACATTTAACTAAAATTATTTATTTTTTTGTTAAAAATCGGCACCGAAAAAAAACTGACGGTTAGGCCCCGGTCTCCCCTACTTTAAAATATAATTTTAATCCCACAAATTAATGTTTTCCTTTTAAACTACTTAAATACATAAATATTAATAAATTTATTAAGATTAAAATTAAAGGCATTATATGTAATATTACTACCAAATATTCTTTTAACACACCTAAATTAAACTTAGTTTCTAAATATATTCTCCTCCCATGCTGAACATAAGAAAATAAATATAAAGAATAAGCTCTTCTAAAAAAACAAATAGATACTAAAAAAAATTATTATCATTATATCTCAATTTAAAACTACCCCTAACATTAAAATCTCTCTAAAAAATCCTAAAGAAAAAGGAAACGAAAAATTAATTACACATAACAAAAATCACAATATTCTTATCCTAGGTAATCCTCTTATCAACCTATGTGAACCTAGCACCCGACTTTCGAAAAATTAATTTTTTTTAAGGAAAACGTTAGCATTTCGTTTGTAGTTGTTTGTAGTAACAAAAATTTCGTTTGTAGTTCAATACATTAAAAATTATAAACATTTAAAAAATGACTCGCACCCCACTTTGAGATATCTCAAATCTGCTTACGCCATCTTCTTCAGAATCGTTTGTAGTTGTTTGTAGTGCTTTTCTTTTCGTTTGTAGTTGTACCGTTTAAAAGTTACAACAATTTAAAAAAATAAAAAAACCTAACTTTGCCAATTTTTGAGATATCTCAAAACCGCTTGCGCCATCTTCTTCAGAATCGTTTGTAGTTGTTTGTAGTGCTTTTCTTTTCGTTTGTAGTTGCACCGTTTAAAAGTTACAACAATTTAAAAAAATAATAAAAACCTAACTTTGCCAATTTTGGAGATATCTCAAATCCGCTTGCGCCATCTTCTTCAGAATCGTTTGTAGTTGTTTGTAGTGCTTTTCTTTTCGTTTGTAGTTGCACCGTTTAAAAGTTACAACAATTTAAAAAAATAAAAAAACCTAACTTTGCCAATTTTGAGATATCTCAAATCCGCTTGCGCCATCTTCTTCAGAATCGTTTGTAGTTGTTTGTAGTGCTTTTCTTTTCGTTTGTAGTTGCACCGTTTAAAAGTTACAACAATTTAAAAAAATAAAAAAACCTAACTTTGCCAATTTTGGAGATATCTCAAATCCGCTTGCGCCATCTTCTTCAGAATCGTTTGTAGTTGTTTGTAGTGCTTTTCTTTTCGTTTGTAGTTGCACCGTTTAAAAGTTACAACAATTTAAAAAAATAATAAAAACCTAACTTTGCCAATTTTGGAGATATCTCAAATCCGCTTGCGCCATCTTCTTCAGAATCGTTTGTAGTTGTTTGTAGTGCTTTTCTTTTCGTTTGTAGTTGCACCGTTTAAAAGTTACAACAATTTAAAAAAATAATAAAAACCTAACTTTGCCAATTTTGGAGATATCTCAAATCCGCTTGCGCCATCTTCTTCAGAATCGTTTGTAGTTGTTTGTAGTGCTTTTCTTTTCGTTTGTAGTTGCACCGTTTAAAAGTTACAACAATTTAAAAAAATAAAAAAACCTAACTTTGCCAATTTTTGAGATATCTCAAATCCGCTTGCGCCATCTTCTTCAGAATCGTTTGTAGTTGTTTGTAGTGCTTTTCTTTTCGTTTGTAGTTGCACCGTTTAAAAGTTACAACAATTAAAAAAATAAAAAAAACCTAACTTTGCCAATTTTGAGATATCTCAAATCCGCTTGCGCCATCTTCTTCAGAATCGTTTGTAGTTGTTTGTAGTGCTTTTCTTTTCGTTTGTAGTTGCACCGTTTAAAAGTTACAACAATTTAAAAAAATAATAAAAACCTAACTTTGCCAATTTTGGAGATATCTCAAATCCGCTTGCGCCATCTTCTTCAGAATCGTTTGTAGTTGTTTGTAGTGCTTTTCTTTTCGTTTGTAGTTGCACCGTTTAAAAGTTACAACAATTTAAAAAAATAAAAAAAACCTAACTTTGCCAATTTTGAGATATCTCAAATCCGCTTGCGCCATCTTCTTCAGAATCGTTTGTAGTTGTTTGTAGTGCTTTTCTTTTCGTTTGTAGTTGCACCGTTTAAAAGTTACAACAATTTAAAAAAATAAAAAAACCTAACTTTGCCAATTTTTGAGATATCTCAAATCCGCTTGCGCCATCTTCTTCAGAATCGTTTGTAGTTGTTTGTAGTGCTTTTCTTTTTGTTTGTAGTTGCACCGTTTAAAAGTTACAACAATTTAAAAAAATAATAAAAACCTATCTTTGCCAATTTTGGAGATATCTCAAATCCGCTTGCGCCATCTTCTTCAGAATCGTTTGTAGTTGTTTGTAGTGCTTTTCTTTCGTTTGTAGTTGCACCGTTTAAAAGTTACAACAATTTAAAAAAATAAAAAAAACCTAACTTTGCCAATTTTTGAGATATCTCAAATCCGCTTGCGCCATCTTCTTCAGAATCGTTTGTAGTTGTTTGTAGTGCTTTTCTTTTCGTTTGTAGTTGCACCGTTTAAAAGTTACAACAATTTAAAAAAATAATAAAAAACCTAACTTTGCCAATTTTTGAGATATCTCAAATCCGCTTGCGCCATCTTCTTCAGAATCGTTTGTAGTTGTTTGTAGTGCTTTTCTTTTCGTTTGTAGTTGCACCGTTTAAAAGTTACAACAATTAAAAAAAATAAAAAAAACCTAACTTTGCCAATTTTGGTGATATCTCAAATCCGCTTGCGCCATCTTCTTCAGAATCGTTTGTAGTTGTTTGTAGTGCTTTTCTTTTCGTTTGTAGTTGCACCGTTTAAAAGTTACAACAATTTAAAAAAATAAAAAAACCTAACTTTGCCAATTTTGGAGATATCTCAAATCCGCTTGCGCCATCTTCTTCAGAATCGTTTGTAGTTGTTTGTAGTGCTTTTCTTTTCGTTTGTAGTTGCACCGTTTAAAAGTTACAACAATTAAAAAAAATAAAAAAAACCTAACTTTGCCAATTTTTGAGATATCTCAAATCCGCTTGCGCCATCTTCTTCAGAATCGTTTGTAGTTGTTTGTAGTGCTTTTCTTTTCGTTTGTAGTTGCACCGTTTAAAAGTTACAACAATTAAAAAAAATAAAAAAAACCTAACTTTGCCAATTTTTGCGGCAAACGTCAATGTGATATTCCAGTCTTGTTTATGCGATGACGCGTGACGGTAGGCGTCGACGATTTTACAAAGCTCACTTATGGCCAGTCTACAATGAGTCGTTAGTCGTTAGTCAGATGTCGGAAGAAATAGTTATAAGCGTATCATAAGGCAATCGGAGGCCTGTAATCGGTGATCGTAAGAGATGGCATTTGGCCAATCGCTTATGATTGCCGATTACAGACTTCTGATCGCCTTATGACACGTTTATGACTTTTTCCGACTCTCTTCCGACATCTGACTAACGACTAACGACTCATTGTAGACTGGCCATAAGTGAGCTTTGTAAAATCGTCGACGCCTACCGTCACGCGTCATCGCATAAACAAGACTGGAATATCACATTGACGTTTGCCGCAAAAATCAAGAAAACAATCAGTACTCCCAATGTGAAAGTTCGCCGACCAATCTGGGAATCACTTGATCAACAACGATCAACGTTAGTCATTTTTATTTATTATGGCTAACTAAGATGCATGTTCGTCATTGTTACATATTACTGGTCAACTAAGGTAATCGTTGGTCATATTTGGTATTAGTGGTCAACTGAGATCAATGGTCATTGTTGTTTATTAGTGGTCAACTGAGGTAACCTTTGGTCATAATTGGTTTGGTTATTAGTGGTCGATTGTCTCATATTAGAATAGGATATATATCTGAATCGTCCAGCGTTTTTGAAATATCAGTCTCATTTTATTGTATCATTGAAGAGAACAGCAGTCAATGGCTTTTAGAAACAGACTAAGTTGTTATGTATGTAATAGGCAAGCACCACCGGCTCAGATGAACAGAATAAATGGTGAAAATAATGCTCATAAATGTGAAATAGCCACTTTTATGCGTCAGGAGGCCAATAATCCACCCCAAGAATGTAATGATGGGACTCGCATTTGTAACCAGTGCAACATTGCCATAGCAAATGAAATAAGAATTTTGGAGCAGGATCCTAATTGCATACGTTTAAACGTCGTAAGAGGTGCCTCGGGGCATTCTTGGTTTCTCTGCAATGCTCGAAATAATCTTCATAGATTATCATTACATGCTCGAGTAAATATTTTCGTTAAAGTTAATATTTTTGTCCCTGAATTCACGAGAACATGCATCCACCATTTAGATGAAAATGATCAAGTTTTAAATGCTTTCATTGATGGGTTACAGTCATTCAATAGACCCTATATTCTCAGAGGTGAAGAGCTATTACATTGTCTGCAAGGACTCAGGGCTTGTGCAAATAAACATATAAATGCGAAATACAACAATGAGACTGATTTTTCAGATGATGAATTCAAGGATTTGACTTCATTAACGAAAGCTCAATTCAATGAGCTTTATGAATATTGCGATCCCATCCCAGTACAAGGTGGTTCTAGATGTGTACAAAAAAAACATCTCATAACTTTTTTATGTAAACTACGGCAGGGCGTTACAGATGTATTACTTAAAATAATCTTTCAGTATCCTACTCGACAATCAGTTAGTCTTGCTATAAGCACTGTTCGGCAGTCTCTCGCTTTAAGATTTGTACCTGAAAATATCGGATTCGGTGCTATTGACAGAAATACTTACATTCAAAGACACGTTACTGACTTTTCAAATCGCCTTTACAATCCACAGCCAGAAACTCGCAGGGCTATAGTAGTGATTGATGGTACCTACACCAAAGTAGAAAAAAATTCCAACTTTCGCGTTCTCCGTCAAACGTTTTGTAGGCACAAAGGGCATCATCTTTTAAAACCAGCATTATTAGTAGCACCAGATGGTTACATCTTAGCCATACAAGGTCCGTATTTTTCCGATGCACGAAATAATGATGCAGCTATGCTTCTCAAAGAGTTTAACGATGACGTAGAGGGAATGAGAGCATGGTTTGAAGAAGGTGATATTGTTCTTGTCGATCGGGGGTACAGGGATGCCACTGATTTTCTGGAAGGAATCGGAATTCGCTATGAAATCCCAGCATTTTTACAGCGTAACGAACGCCAACTTTCAACTGAGGTTGTAAACCGTTCTCGGTTACTTACGAAGTCAAGATGGATAGTCGAATCTCGTAATGGACATCTGAAATCCATATTCAAATTCTTTGATAAGGTAGTTCCATATGCTCATGTTTTAAATCTTAAATATTTTTATGGTATAGCTGGTGGATTAATAAATATATTTCATGAACCTATCATAATGGAAGGAGCAAATGAAGATTTAGCAAGAGCGATGTTACAAAGAGCGCAGGAAGTTAATGTCCTGAAAGCAAGAGTTGAAGTAGACAACTTGTTTATTAGGCGTGGACAGTGGGTTCTTCTTGATGAAAATCAAGTTCAAGATTTTCCACATTTTGATTTGTAATATCTGCGTGATCTTTGTTTTGGTGTATATCAAGTGAATCTGGCGCCAGGATATATACAGGACAAATGTCAGAGAGAAGCTAATGAGGTATTTGAGTATGACCAAAACAGATTAGAGCCAAACTTGCTAAGACTAAGAATACATTCAAGACACCAAAATCGGACTAGGTATCAGTTATGGATATCTTACAATAATGATAACGACAATGATGATCCACCGATAACGGGATACTATTGCACCTGTAAGAGTGGTGCAAGGACACTTGGATCGTGTGCGCATGTCGCTAGCGCACTATGGTACTTAGGTTATGCTCGACACGAACAGAATGTCAAGTATCCCCCAACAACTATCTTACATCATGTACTGGATGCTGGAAACAGACCTTTACCAGCAGATGAAAACATAGAAGTTGTTTAGAGCAACTAATATAATACATAAGCCATAAGGTAATCTTTTTTACGACTTTACGTAAATGTAAGGTACGTAAAACAACAAAAAATCTGGAATCCAATCGGCCCTTTTCAGGGCCAAATGATGTGCTAAACCCGATTCGGCAACCTCCCCGCGGTGCACATCGGATCAAGCTGATGCCGACGGTAACGCAAACGCAAAGTATGCCCCACGTACTAACTAACACACGCGCGCGCGCGCGCGCGCGCACACACACACACACACACACACACACACCACACACACACACACACACACACACACACACACACACACACACACACACACACACACAACACACGCGAATACAGTCATAAAAATACGCGCGCCGAGTGGCGCTCGTAGAGGCAGTTGATGACCTTCTAACCTCTATATCTCAAAATCTATCCATTTTTGAGTCTTGCACACATGAGGACTTTTGATCAGGAGGTCATAACCTGTAACATATCAAAGTTTCAGAAATTTTCAGTGAGGTCCAAAATCCTTATGATTTTGTGCGGGGTCCTTTTTGAGATATCTCAAATCCGCTTGCGCCATCTTCTTCAGAATCGTTTGTAGTTGTTTGTAGTGCTTTTTCTTTTGTTTGTAGTTGCACCATTCACAAGACACGATTATTTAAACAATTGCAAAAGAAAGGAACTTTGATTTTGAAATTAATGTTGAGACGAACAACTACAAACAGTTTCGAAGCTTGAGCTCATAGCAGATTGTCTCCACGTTAGTTTGTGATCAAAATTGTGGGGCTGCAATCAAAATTAGTGTTTTACAAACTGCAAACGATTTTGTAGTTACTGTTTAAAGGCTATTTAATTTGTTATTTTAATTTTTCGAAAGACTAGAATCAAAATTAATCTCTATATATATAAAAATGAATGTATGTATGTTTGTATGTTTGTCCGCTATGCAAATCTACAGTTTTCAACCGAATCTTAAAGAATTATATATGAAACAGGGGTAAAATTTTCCTGGGAGTGCTATAGAGTGTACAGTTTTTCGTTACCGATCTTTTTGGGAACCGGTATCCGAAATTTTTCCAATTTTTCGGGAAATAATTGAACGAATTTTAAAGAATTGTATATAAAATAGGGGTAGAATTTCCCGGGAAGTGCCATAAAGTGTATAATTTTTCGTTACCGAGGGAGAGGGAGAGGAGAGGGAGAGGGAGAGAGAGGGAGAGGAGAGGGAGAGGGAGAGGGAGAGGGAGAGAGAGGAGAGAGGGAAGAGAGAGAGAGAGAGAAGAGAGAGAGAGAGAGAGAGAGAGAGAGAGAGAGAGAGAGAGAGAGGAGAGAGAGAGAGAGAGAGAGAGAGAGAGAGAGAGAGAGAGAGAGAGAGAGAGAGAGAGAGAGAGAGAGAGAGAGAGAGAGAGAGAGAGAGAGAGAGAGAGAGAGAGAGAGAGAGAGAGAGAGAGAGAGAGAGAGAGAGAGAGAGAGAGAGAGAGAGAGAGAGAGAGAGAGAGAGAGAGAGAGAGAGAGAGAGAGAGATTGATTAATTGATTGATTGATTGATTTTAATTATGCCATAGTCAAGACTTTAGGCAAATAATGAATAACAATGTACAAACAAAATACAAACAAAAACAAAAACATGGCGAACATTATAGCAGCCGTCGACAGCAAACGGCAGCAAATAAAAATAAAAATGGAGATAAATGCAGCCCGTATCTCCACAAAGGATGGTACACGGCAACTAAGCATTAGAACTTAAGACTAGATATAACCAATTAATAAATTCGTAGATAAAGCCAATTAACATCTACAAGAGGCCAAACGCAAAAATTAAGCAGAACTTTAGACTAGTTTAACTTCTGGAGACAACAACTATATACTATGGAGACAACAACTATTATAAATATTAATCATTAATGCAGTAACATGACACCCCCAAGACAATTATGCTTGAGCCGTGCGATGAATGGACAGCTCGAGCGAGAAAAAATGATTGTGGAGCCTGCTCTTAAATGCGGTGATCGACGATGACGACACTATTTCATTAGGGAGCGAGTTCCACAAGTAAACTCCTGCGAGATGGAAGGACCTGTGATATGACTCTGTTCTATGGTTAGGAAGGTGAAAAAGGTGCGGCTGAGCTAACCGTGACGACTGTTTGATAGAGGGATCTGGTTTGGTAAATATTTCGGAGAGATAACTAGGAGAAATATTATGGAATATTTTGAACATTTCAATACCAAGAAAATATAGGCGTCTATTTTTTACAGACAACCACCCAAGTCGATGTCTGTATGGTGTAATATGCTCATCACGTCTCAGGTTGAAAATAAACCGAATTGTGCAGTTAATAAGTCGTTGCAGTTTGGTGTTGAGCTCATCAGTAACGTCGTTGTAAACGAGACAACAGTAATCCAATAGAGGCCAAATCAAAGCGGTCACCAGTCTTACCCGCAGTCGAAGCGATAGGGAATTTTTATGAAATTTAAGCTTGTAGAGCACGAAGTGAACCCTCCTGGATATATGAGAGACATGGCTATCCTAGGAAAGGTCGGAGCTCATGATAACACCCAAGTTTCGCGCTTCATCGACGAACGGAATGGGGGTGCCATTGACGGAAATGAGGGGTAGATCTTTGAGATTTAACTGCCGCACATAACGCCTGCTGCCTAGAATCAAAACCTTAGATTTGCTAAGATTAAGAGACAACCCGTTAGCTGCAGCAAATTCAAGAATGACACCAACATCATGTGCCACTAGCTGCAAGGCGGTATTCAATTGGCTAAAGATGCACCTACGATATATCTGTGTATCATCGGCAAAAATCATGTGCTCAGTGAATCTAAGAAAAGCGCCAATGTCATTAATAAAAAGAGAGAAAAGAAGGGGACCTAAAACGGATCCCTGCGGAACACCAGAAGTGACAAACAGCCAATCCGAGAAGATGCCTTCAAGATCAACAACCGCTTGAGAGCGACCCGTAAGGTACGAAAAAATTAATTTTAAGGCCGAGTCGGAAAACCCCAGTCTCCTAAGTTTGGTTAGCAACAAAAGATGAGAGACCGTGTCAAAGGCTTTACTAAAATCAAAAAGGACGAGAATTAAAACCTCGCCTACGTCAAGGCCACTCAAGATGTCATGAGTTATTCTTAAAAGTGCGGACTGGGTAGAATAACCCTTACGGTATCCGGATTGTCGTTCATCAAGAATACGATGAGCATTGATAAATTCTACGATTTGGCTGTGTAAAATTTTCTCGTATAACTTCGAGAGTTCGCACAGATTGGCTATAGGCCTGGTGTCCGAAGGGGAGGTAGGTGTTTTTACCTTAGACAGTGGGCGCAAAATGGCACGTTTCCACAGCGTTGGAAAATAGGCAAGTTCGAGACAACAATTAAAAAATGATGTTAGGAGATTGCCAATATGGGGCAACGCCAAGGCAACAGTATGCAGTGTTATTTGATCACAACCTGAGGCGAGAGAAGCGGAAGAGGAAGCCATTAAGGAGCACAGATCTTCGTGTGTTATTTGAGAGAAACTAAAACGTGGTTCATTAGGCTCCAAAGACAAAATGATATCAGAGAATTGCTGATTCGAACAAGAAGGATAACGATTAGAAATAGAGGCATAATGGGCGTTCAGAAGGTCACGAGAGAAGATGTTGAGTGGTGAAGAGAGAGGAGAGTCAATTAAACCAAGATTGGCAAGCTCGCGCCAAATTTTGGAAGAATCAGAAACCGAACTCAATCTTTCCGTATTGAAGTGCTCTCTGGCTCTTCTCAAGTCGAGCGTGAGTTCATTCCTGAATAGCCTATAAATCTGAAAATCGAGGATGTTGCCAGACCTTCGCGCGATGCTATAAAGACGGTTGCGATGCCGAATTCTGCAAGTGAGAGCATCGGTCAGCCAAGGCGCCGACGGGCGGGTTACACGAAAAGTGTGAATGGGAGCATGTAGGTCCAGGCTAGCCGTGATATCACCGGTGATGGTGTTCAGGAAGTCGTCTATGTCATCCTCACCAAGATTCATTTGGCCAAAATCATTTGGGAAAGATGAAGACAACATAGAGGTGAGAGTTTCGATAAATTTATGCTCGTCGAATTTCTTGTAGCTACGTCGAACTAGGGTGCGATTCGCAAAGGACGGAACTTCGAATGAATAAGTTAACTCTATAAGATCGTGACCATTGATGAAGGGAGCATCAGACTTGCGAAACGATGAGACCTTGTCCAAGTTATCGACAATAAAAACATCTAACCATGAGTCGGAAGAATGAGTATGAAAAGTCGAATGTGACTCGACGATATTAAGCGACAATTGCGAAACTGTACTCCTTAGGTGATTGAATTCATATGATGAAGCAAGGAGATTACAATTTAGGTCGCCCGTGATGATTATGTTTTTATAATTATGCATATATGTGGTAAGGGTGTCAACGTATTTACTAAAGTTGCTACCTCTTGGTCGACAATAAATAGAAGTAAACAAGAGTGGCCCGCCTGCATTACACCGAATGTCAAGAATAAGAAATTCAGGCTCGTTCGAGAAGGCAGAGGGCGACGCCGCCAAAACCCGCGCTCGCAGCGTATCGTGAATGTAACAAGCCACTCCTCCCCCCTCTCTGCCCTCCCTATCCGCTCGCAACAGATAATATCCGGGGATACACACTACGTCGTCTGAAATATGTGAGTGAAGCCAGGTCTCAGAAATTGAAATAACGTGAAAAAAATTAAACGCTAAGAAGGCCTGGATTCACTCCAGATGGGCGGGCAGAGAGCAGGCTATCCTAAGATGACTGCACGAAGCAGCAACAACATCCGCGACAACAGGTCATTGGAGCCCATCAAGATCAGTCTCGGTGGCAATCAAGATAAGAGGTAGACCCTGGTCCTTGCGGACGAAAATCTGTCCATCCCTGCACCAGACGTGCTTGAACGACAGCTGCTTAGCTCTAACTCTCGCAAGACGTAATAGTTTATAAGTTAGAGACGGAAGCAATTCATTAACATAAATACTACCGGGTATGTTCGTAGAGAAAACGTCATTAACAGTAAGTCGGCGTTTGCCGCGCATAACCTTTAGAATGTAGTCGCGAATCTCGCGCGACTTGAGTGCGACAATAATTGATCTTCTGCGTGCGGCGGTGTCAGCCTGGGGATCAATGGTCAAAACGGAGCCCGACGCCGAATCACGCACCGCGGATGCGTCGCGCCCGGCCACATCACGGGTCTCCAGAACGTCGGAAACCAGCTGAGGCACTCCAAGCGCGCGAAAAACGCTTTCAACAAGCTCTCTGGATGTGTCGGTGAAGGAACATGGAATGCCAGAGATGATAATGTCCGACGATCTAGACACCCGCGATGCGGTAGACAACTCGTGATCGACGCGCCGGGCGCTCAGCAGCTCAGCGCTCCGAGCCTCCAACGCCGCAATTCTTTCATCATTGCCCGCGATCAATTTTAAAATTTCAGGTAGCTGATTCAGCTTCAGCGCAAAGTCAGCATTAACCGCCTCTTGGTTGCTTATAAATGCGGAGATCTTCGTGTCAGATCTCTCGAACGCGGCGGTGGACTTCTTGTCTGCTTCGTCGATCTTTGTCAAGATCGTCTGAAGCAATGCATCTGTTGTTGGAGATTGTGTTCCTAGGGGAGCAACTCCCCCCGCGGTTGGAGAGGCTGTACCACGGCGGTCCGCGGCTTGAGAAACCTGCGTCACACCAGTCGCTGACGACATGGCTGACAGCTGCGCTGCACAGCACTCACTGGCAGATCTAGTAGTGAGATACGCCTTGACGCATCCCTAGCGCATACACTACAGGAGACTGACTGCCCGGCAATTGTTTTGGTACACTTGGTACACACGCGCTCGCGCTGCATGAGCATCGCACTATGTAACTATAAACTAGTAACACGAGCGCGAGGATCACGACAGTGTTTTTCGACGCGATATCACCAGAAAATCACCACTGGTGTCACGCTATAACCAATCGGACGAGACCAAGGCAGTCCATGCAGATCACAGCAGGCGGCACTCAGATTACCACATGCACGCGTCAGACCCGAGAAAAGTGAGGCGTAGAAAGAGGAGACCAGCAAGGCAGGCGCATGCGCAGCAGAGAGAGAGAGAGAGAGAGAGAGAGAGAGAGAGAGAGAGAGAGAGAGAGAGAGAGAGAGGAGAGAGAGAGAGAGAGACTATTTGCGTGTCTTATTACATATGTCCTCCGGGGCGAAGCCCGGGTAACCAGCTAGTTAATATTATATACTGATATACTGATAATATATATATGTATAATATATATATACACTGAGAAAAATGGACAGTTCGTTCAAAAATTAACAAATGGATAATCCGATATTTTTAGTCGGAATTATGAAAAGCCGATCAAGATTAGAATAATGTCCAATCAATTATAGCCGGATATCATTGATAATAATTGATCGGCTATTCATAATTCCGACTAAAAATATTGGATTATCCATTTGTTAATTTTTGAACGAACTGTCCATTTTTCTCAGTGTACTGATATACTGATAATATAGGTATACTGATATACTGATAATGATATTCTTATGATATGATATTCTTATATTTACTTATGTTATAATAATAATATATTATAATACTTATGTTATAATAAAAATATTATATTCTCATTTTTTTTACTTACATATATTTTCCTAATTCATTTAGACGCATCCTTAAGGATTTAGTAATTACTAAACCAAAAATCCATTGCTGTATAAATACGTTTGCCGTAAATTAAATTATTGCCGTTAATTTGTAAATGATAATATTTTTTTATTTCGTAGTTAAGAAATATATATCTAACATAATTGACATATGGCAACCAACTATGTCATGCGACGTATAACTGGTTATCTCGTCTGTTTTATAACAATGAATATGCTGTCCAGAACGTAAGCGTTACCACCGTATTGCTTTACGCCACAATGTTGACGACGAAATTAAAATTGCAGGACTTTTCGCGTATCGCCCGGCCGCGGGAGGCGACTTCTCTCATTACTGATTCCATTTAAATCGGAATATTATAACGTGTATTCTTTGCCAACGTATCAATACCCCAAGAGAATATCAAATGAATCGTGCGGTTGACGGAAACGTCACTTCGACTTATTCAAGAATTCCGCTTCAACAAGCACAGGCCAGCCAATGGACATCTTTGATACCCGATATTTTCGAGTTAACAAGCTGCTGCTGTCGTTTCTCGGTCTGTGGCCGGTACAGTCATCGTCTAACAAAAACACATTTTTCTATTGTGCAATACTTGGTATACTGATTATACTCCTGCCGCAGGTATCTCGCAAATTATAGACGGACTAAAAAAATCGTAAGAGGATCAATTAGAGTTTCAATATTATGAGTTTTCCGAAATTTTCGGCAATTTTTGCGTTATTCGAATCTGTACAGTTACATCGAAAGTCACGTATTTCACATTAAATACGATACGATGAATTAATTACAATTTATTAATAGGTCGCATTCTTGTTCAAACGTATGAGAAATTTAAACGATTTTTACGATGTTCTGCCAACTTTACTTGGCGCGCTTCTATGTCTCTTGAAAGTAATTGGTGTCCATTGGCAAGCTAAAAAAGTAAGTAAATTGTGTCACAATGCAGAAAGTTATTTTTCGTCCAAGAAAAATTGCTGTACCTCCAGTTTAGGATGCTGATTGAGCACGTGCGTCACGATTGGTGTTTATTGGCGAAATACCATGATATTTGGATTTTGATAGAATATGCCGAGAAAAGTCGGATATTCACAGTGGCTTACTTAAGTAAGCCTAACGATAAGTATACCCAACGTCCGTTCCACTGAGCAATTATGCAAAGAGAGACAATTCCTTTTTACCAGTTTTTACAAGCACGGGTGCAGCCAGTTTCGTGACGGCGCCGCTCACCGTACCCTTATTCGACATCATACTGACGTTAAACGTAACGAGACCGAAGAAAATGCCGCACCCCGTCGAGTTCTTTTTGAATTTGGAAAAGCATTATTACATTCTTTTAGCAATTACGTTCGCAGGGTACGCTATGTGTGTTACGATAGTGGTCGCAACAGATACCATCTATTTCGCGTTGCTGCAACATGCCTGTGGTACACTGGCTATATTAAGGTATCCTACTTTTGCTTTGTCTCATTTTTATAGAAAATATCTCTTCTATGTACATACATGACTATATACTTGCAGTTACCGTTTGAAAAAATTGGCTATACATGATAAATTAAAATGTATCGATCGTAATCCCATATCTAAAGAGGACAGAGATATTGAAAAGCTGGTACAATGCATACAGCTGCAAATCAGAATAGAGAGGTTCATATAAAATCGAATAAATCGTATTATAAGGTCCACCTGAAATATTATAGATATGCTCCATGGATTTTTCTATCTCTATTTGTTGTCAATAGATTAATCCAGTTGATCGAATCGACGTTTGCGATGTGCCTTTTTGCCGACATTGGTTTGGGAATTCTACTTCAGTGTTCTACATGCGTTATGGTATACATATATAATACATTCTAAATACACAGTTAGAGCTATTTAATAAATTGTTGATCCGTTACATATTGTGAAAATATTCTCTTTTATGTTGACTCGAATCGATTTTGTATTTGTGCGTTATTGTGCAGATCGTGATTAATACGGAACTAATAAAAAACGGTCCACTTTTGCTCCTTCAATCTACTCGATTTTTCTTTAATAGTTGGATAGGACAGAAGATAATAGATCACAGTTCTCAAATTTCTGTTGCAGCGTAAGTTATTGATTTAATTAATCCATGACGTCATGATTTTAAAGTTATAATATATTTTCAGATATAACGGATTGTGGTATCAAATGTCTTTGGAAGCAAAAAGGATGCTGCTATTTCTAATAATGAAGTGTCAAAAACCATGTCACATAACTATGGCGAAAATATACGTAATTTGCTTGGAAAGTTACAGCACGGTAAAGTTCAGTATACTCGTATATATGAATAATAGCCGTGAAAATAAGTACCTAAATCTAAAATCTGTAGGGGAGACCGGGGCGAAATCGGCCCCGGGACGGAGTCGTTTTTGCAATTATGTCGAAATCTGTATGTTGTGTGAACTCGCCATTAATACTGTAAGCGCGGCTTATGGTGCTCACGTGACCAACGGAGTTTAGTGAGGTTACGTGCCATGTTGTGATTCTTATCGAAGCAAACGTGTTTTCGCAGGTTGAAAGTAAAATTTCTTCCGCGTCGAAAGTTTGTAATATCTTAAGTATTATTGTCTCTCCGAATTGAGATTCGGTAAGTAAAGTAAGTGACTCTAAAGAGTAATGCATGCTGAATACGAATCCAGTGCAGTTTTTTTATTTTCATTGATTTCTATTATTTTATAAGCGAACCTAAAACTTGTGTCCGGGGCGAAGTTGTTTCCAAGCCAAAACGAAATTAAGAAAGCTAAATAATATGTGCTGCCCTTATGGAAAAATACACTCAACTTTTGGTGTTAACCGTTAAAAAACACCATAGAAAAACCCTTAAAGTTGGGTGTGATTTCGGACCGTCAATTGAAGGTTAACCATCATTTGAAGGTTAATCTTCAATTGGCGGTCCAAAATCACACCCAACTTTAAGGGTTTTTCTTTGGATGATGGTTAACCTTCAAGTGATAGTTAACCTTCAATTAATGGTTAATCCTTAAAAATGACGGTATAAACGCTAAAAATATAAACCCTCAAATGAAAGTAACAAATATGGCGTCCCAATGAGAATCTCTTAAGGGCTCCGCTCGCTGAACCGGACTCCTCGCCTCGATCCTCCCTCTCGGACGCTAGCTGCCGCAGCTCTCCCTTTCCTGGCGGTGAGCTCTCCCTGGTAATCCGACTCTCGCTTGGTTGGTCTCCAGAACACGCGCCGCAACGATCAATCCGTCAAGAAAGAGATAACGGACTCGACACGTTCGAAGAAACGCAAGCAAGTGCGGCCATGACACCTAACGAGGCTCTTTGAGAATAGCGACTCGCGCGTCGCGCCATCTAATGTGAAACGATTGGGCGTTGTACATCCAACAATGAGGATCAATCTCCAACCTACACTAAACATTGAGGCTTAAATCCCCAACCTATACTTATCATTGAGAATAAACTCCCAATAAACACTCATCATTGAGGATTAAACCCACAATTTACCTAAACCTTAATGGTCAACACTCAATCTACACCTAAATTTAAGTGTTGACATTTAACTTTGATGACAAACACTAAACTTACGCCCAACTTTGAGTGTGAACTCTCAATTTGGGTGTTAACCATCAAAGTTGAGTGTACTTTTTCATAAGGGTGCGTATGCTCGGAGATAATAGAAAACAGAGCCGATGAAAAACAGTGCATTTCGTGCAGGCGTAAGGCACACAACGAGTGCGTGCGCTCGTCAGACTCTGTTTTTACATGCTTTAACTGTTAGCGAAAAAGAAAATTGATTTTCTTGAAATTATTTTCCGCTTTCCATTTTTCTACTAAACAACAATGAATAAAGTGTATTCTATTATTTTTTATGATCAAAATTATGTATCTTTATTTAAAATCCAGTCCGAGAATGAAGACACGACTCCGCCCCGGGAATTTTAACTTTTCGATTTTTGCACCTTTGTCGTTTTTACTCTATACCGGTTGAACAAAGCGACGTAGACCAAAAATGCCTATATAAATTTTATAGCCAAGGGTTCACTCTTTACAATGGTATACTATATTTCACTAAAATGATTTATTTTGTTGTTAAAAATCGGCACCGAAAAAAAGGGGTTGACTTCGCCCCGGTCTCCCCTATAAATAATCTGTTTTCGAACAATATTTAAAACATATATAAATATTCCGCTTAATTATACGTATTTAAAAAATTACATGTAGAAAATATATATTTGATATTACATTATATTTTTAAGCTTATGAGAAAGTCCGCTTCTTACGTTACGTTAATGGTATCATTAAGCTCGGATGACATGTAATTATTCGCCATATGGAATGCGGTTTACTTCGTGCATCATATTTTGTCAAAAGTATGATCATGAATAAAAGTATTTTTGTTCTTATACGTATTATCGAAAATTATAATATCTGCAATTAAAATATTTCTAAAATATTATTTTATTTCTCGACTAACTGGCACAATATAAAAAAGTATGCACTACGTTTCGGCTGATCGAGGTTTGAGCCCTTCTCAAGTGCGGTCTAATCGTCAAAATTGACTCGTCATGTAGTACTCAAAAGACATCCTTGTGTTTACGAGAATGTTTCAACATGGTCATAAAGTACAGGTGTCTCATGTGTCAAATTTCCAAAAGTTTGCATATCAAATAAGGTTCTCCGTTGCGACATATCATGTGTGTGGAAGTACTTCGGAGACTAAAAGTCTAGTAGTCTCCGAAGTACTTCCACACACATGACATGTTGCAACGGAGAACCTTATTTAATATGCAAATTTTTGGAAATTTGACACATGAGACACCTGTACTTTATAACCATGTTGGAACATTCTCGTAAACACAAAGATGTCTTTTGGGTACCACATGACAAGTCAATTTTGACGATTAAACCGCACTTGAGAAGGGCTCAAACCTCGAGCCGAAACGTAGTGCATACTTTTTTATATTGTGCCAGTTAGTCGAGAAATAAAATAATATTTTGGTTTTAATCACTGACGGAGAAAGTTATTTTTTTCTATAATATTTCTTATTTGTATTTCTTAGCTAATTTTTAATTAAGCATCTATTTTAATAAATGTAATTATTTATCTACAATAATTTTGTTTCTATGTCCTTCTTTATTTATTTGCTGATTATCTATCAAAAATTCAAGTAGATCGTATCGTTAATTTTATAATAATATAAATATATAATAGAATTTGAACTTAACCGTTAAGTAATAAACATCATATTTTATATTCTTTCTTCATTCTACTCTGAACAATAATATTAGTTATTATATCGAATCATTTGTTATCCGTGAATAACAGATATAATACCGTATGTAATTATGTACTTGCGTAAAAAAGTAGAAACAAAATATAATATTAACGCAAAAAATGTTAAACTTCATAGAACTGATGATTCTTCCAATACTGAACGGTTTAAATAAAATAAGTAAACAGTTTTACTTTTGTGGTTCTGCAATTTGCGTGTATCTTTACTACCATTTATCTTATAGTTTTAGCAATTTTACTTGTTTTATAAAGCGATGGGCATATACAATGTACAGTCGCAGTTATAGACCTTTCCGATCAAAGAGTCCGTTGAGAGAAATGCGACTCATTACTCATAAATATCTGATTGCGTGGTACTGTGGAACATATTCCATTGTTTTTTCGTTGTATTACCCCAGTAAGCAAGAAACGTCAAGAAACATTTCAACTACATTGCATTAATGTTAAAACGTTGCTGTAATGTAGTTAAAATGTTTCTTGATGTTTCTTGCTTACTGGGACTATTTTCTTTTTGAAAATCTTTTCAAAGGAATACGCAACTATCATTTTAAAGGAATAAACTCTGCGATTAGGCGTGAATATTGGACGAGATATCTGATTGTTTCGAACTTCTTCGGTTTTCCAATATAATATGTCTTTCTTTGACAATCGCTACTATTATCTCAACAAAAGGTTCCTGTCCGTAATCGGCCAATGGCCATTTCAGTCGCGACTGATGGAGGGTAACATGATGTTCGCCGTTACATCTTTGTTTATTTTCAGTTTGACAGCCTTTGAGGTGTTTAAAGATACGTACAACAGGTATACAGGTTACGTTAGAATTGAGACTGACAATTCGTTTCTAATTTCCGGCAGTTTTGGGGCTTAGCAGCTGGGATAACGGATCTGAGCATCATTATGGAAAATACGTCACCGTTACTGGTGAATAGCTTCGTCATCATGAAGCTCATTAACTGCGTGTTTACTAATGAAAAAGTTCGTACCTTATGTTCTGCCGCATATGAGACTAATCGGATCGTTTTGTGATTGTATACCGAACGACTTCTTCGAGCTGCAGATGAAAGAGCTTCTGGAGGATATCGAAGAGACATGGAAGATGAAACACGCGGTTCCAGAGAAAGAAATATTACAGCATTACGCAGAGGAGAGCAGAACCTTCACGATACGATACGCGAGTAAGTTGCCTTTATTTTATAATTAGTTTGTTTTATTCCTAATGGATAAATACCGCAAATCTGTTAATATATGGAAATCTGTCGATACCCTTACGGAAAGAAACTACAGCCAGTAAATATTACACTTGTGTAGTTACTACAGGACCACCTGTAGTTATCACAGAAAGGAACACAATAATCTGTAGTTATTACACGCTGTAATTACTTAGTGCGTGAAATCCCTGTAATGTGAGAGCATTGGTGAGCACCGGTTTGGCACTCGTCGACGTCCACGCAGTGCTTCCGGTTGTCCGGTGAGATTATGTAACCGGGGTAGCAGGTGCAGATGTAGCCGCCGTCAACGAGATTGTGGCACTCGTGTGCGCAACCGCCGCGGTCATTGTCCGTGCAATGGTGACTGTGATCTAAAAACGCAACATAGTTGTCTGACATAGACGTCGAACGTGACGGAGCGGAGAAGATGGGAATGAAACTCACGGCATCCCAACTCGTCCGACAGATCCCCGCAATCATCCCGAGATCGCAGAGTTTCAGATGGTCGATGCACTTCTTGTTCGCACAGGTGTACTCGGTTATCGGGTCGCACGGACGAGTCTGCTTCACACACATCGTCATATTGTTCTCGTCGGAACCGTCGCCGCAGTTGTCGATTCCATCACACAACTGATACCTGGCGATGCACTTGTGGTTGGCGCACTGGAACCGTCTGTGCATGTCACACTGGAAGTTCGCTACGCAAAGAAACAGCAACGTTTATCTTCCCACTCTTGTTACAAAGGAGTCCGAGTATCAGCAACTGAACTCACCGCACATGGTAGGACTCTCGTCGGAATTGTCACCGCAGTCATCGGTGCCGTCGCAGATGTCGTTCAGCGAGACGCAGAGGTTGTTGTTGCATTGGAATCGCGATTGCGGGCAGTACCTTCCGCCAGGGTATCTCGGTGGGCAGTTGATCTCGTCGCTCATGTCGCGACAATCTCGCGCTCCGTCGCAACGAAGATACGACGCGATGCAATGACCGCTCGCGCATTTGAAGCTGTCGTTCTGCGACAAGTAGAGGGATTGCATAAAATACGAGATCGTAATGTTACAACAAAACTAGACTATTATACGTACCTTGCACGGGTACTGATGGCACTGCTCCTCGTCGCTATTGTCCCCGCAGTCGTCCTCGTTGTCGCATCTCCATCTAGACGCAATGCACTTACCGTTCGTGCACTTGAATTCGGACTCGGAGCATTGGCGGTACTTGTCTTTGCACATCGCGTCTGCCTCGTCGCTACCATCCCCGCAATCGTCGGCGAAGTCACAGAGCCACTGCTTCGGCACGCACCGGTTGTTGGCGCACCTAAAGTCCATCTTGGGGTCGCACTTGGGACAGTTCTCTGGACGCTCGTCGGAACCGTCGCGGCAATCGTCCTTGCCGTCGCAGAACAGCCACTTCGGGATACACCGGTAGTTCGCGTGTCCTGGACATCGCTGCCACCCGGTCGTGCAGTTCTTTTGCCGACACATGTACGCCGGCTCGTCGCTATCGTCGCCGCAGTCGTTGTCAGAGTCGCACATCCACAACTTAGGAATACACTTGCCGTTCTTGCAGCTGAATTCGGTGCTCGGGTCACAGGCGCGGTTGTCTAAAAAAATATGAATTCACGAATTAAAACAGATAAAAAGCAAGAATATATTTGATTTATCGAAACTGTAGAAAAGTTGTGTACTAATAATAGTAAAAAAAAATATCTGACATGTAGCGTGATACTTACGACAAATGGCAGGATCTTCGTCGCTGCCGTCTTTACAATCAGCATCTCCATCGCATTTCCAGGAGTCGTGCACGCAGCGGCCGTTAGACTTACATTTAAACTCGAGCTCCCCGCATTCGAGCGCGCACTTAGCTTCGTCACTCTTGTCACCGCAATCGTCAATCCCGTCGCAAATCGTCACGCTCGGCGTACAATTTTTGTTCGCGCATTGGAACATGCTTGCCGGCAAATCCTCGTCGGGCAACTCGACGACTCGTCAGAACCGTCCTTGCAATCCTTCTCTCCGTCGCATCTGCATATAATTTTCATCATAATTCCTCCATCAATTATTTATTAAAAAGAAACACAGTAGTAATCTAAACATGTCTCACCTCCAATACCAAGGGATGCACTTCTCGTCGGGTGGTCCGCAAACAACCCGCGATGCTGACCCGCGGTACAGTTCGCTCTGCACTGTCTTGACCCCATCCTTGTCCAGAATGAACTGATTCGGGCACTTGCACTTGTAGGCAGGTGACC
>NW_027250347.1:0-25522 GCF_030848795.1 Temnothorax nylanderi | reverse complement strand
GACTCATAATCTACTCGTTTAGATAAGATTCCATTCAATGAAAATGCTAAAATTAGAAGAAAGTGTCAGGAGACTCACGCAACGGGTTAAGTAAAATTTCCTATCGATTTACCACAATTTCGCTTCTCCCCTTATCTATGTCCAACGCGATTAGGTTTCTCGAGTTCTTTCTTCCCAATTCTGATTGCGAACGGATCAGACGATTGTTATCCCGATAGCCTGGCGCAATTTGAATTATAAATCGCGATGAAATTAAGACGGCCTTATTTCGCGATGCATAAAGCACGTAATTGCCCGACGGCCGGCGCGGCGGGACGGTCGTGAGCGGGGGGCGCATTGTGGCCTCCCCTCCAGAGAGTTCTACAATTCATTCTGGTCGATGGATGTGCGCCGGTAGGAAAAACGTAAATCCTGATTCGGCCGAGACGAACGGCGCGGGCGTTTCCTCGTAGCTCGGCCTTTATCGCGTAAAACCGCTTAAGTTATTTACTATCACACGGACTCGCCACCAAATTGCACTGTTCGAGCGTCTAGACTTGCCTCTAAGTGCACACTAAGCAATTAAGTTGGACGAAATTCAAGACTTAGGGGGATAAGTCTTGCGAAGTAGATAAATATCGAGGAAGAGAGCGAAGAGAACACATTGTGAAACGCAAGACGCAAACCGGCTTACTGGATATAATCATATAATTTTAAAACAATTAAATATATATTTAATAGATACAAGTTTCCTAGAATTTCACGCACAAAATTAATGAGTATGTAATATATCAAATATAATATTGATAAATTTTGTGGACAGGTCTTCTACAAAAATATCCGTACATAATTAATATAATTTATAGGACGTCAAAAAATAATACCGTTTAGCGTCTCATGGTTTCAACTTTATTTCCTCGAATTTATAAATATATGGTCTATTAATTTTTTAAACTAATCTTCAAGTAATTCAAAAAATATTCTAAAAGTATAACGTTCTGAATTAGTTTTATAGCAAGGAATAAAAAAACTCAAAGTTAAAAAAACCTAGGGTCTCGATTAAATCATACTCATTGGAGATTAGTCGTTCGAAGGAGTATCCTAGTCCGGCCTTGTAGATGAAAAAGAAATGATACAAGTGATTTGTGTATCGCGGTAGATATCAATAACGCGGTTCTGACGTGCGCCCGAGTGTTAATAACCTTGGCCGTGTAACACGGCGAACGTTATGAAGCGAGTGCTGATTACCACGGTCGTTAATTCTTGGCTAATATACTACGGTAACACTCTCGGTATATATACCGTATATGCGTATAAATATACGGTGAAGAATTAGAAGGTCGTACGTAAAGTATGTTACGATACCATCGCGGGCGATATTTATATCAGGATGATACTGTCTCGGGTTGCAGCAGGAGTTACAGCTGCTGGCTGCAAACGTCGCGCCGCGCCGTCCGCCATGTGCGATTTCGATTTTGCGAGTGTGCTCCGTGTCGACACGACACTCCCGAGTGGCCGTGATCACGAAGGAAAAATTTACGATTTTACGTTCGTAAACCTTAACCTTCCACGAGTCTCAACGTCGAACTTGCTCTTACACTACGCAAATAAGCTATCGACTTGCCAATAAAGTTATTAATAAGCCTAAAAATAGAAAAATGGAATAATGAGCTCTTAATAATAGTTTTTATGTCTTAGGTTCCTATATATTTATCAATGTTTACGAAATTATTATTTTTTTTCATTGCATTTATTTTACAGTTATCTAAAAATTGCAAAGTCGAAATATTTGTAAAAGATACGATAAGATTACAGTTATTATATAATTTTAAATTTTACTTTTGTGTCTCTTTCATTATTATTTTGTTATACTCCTTCAATATTTCTCTGTGCCTAATATACTCGATAAGTAATAAGAATCATATATTCAAGAAAATTAAATTTTCTGCATACTTTAAAAATACACATGTTAACTTGTCCTCCTTTTCCAAGTCATTTCGTTAAAAGAAATCTAGAAGAGTTTTCGCAGAATCCGAAAATGTTGGCAACGAAACGTAGAAGCTGGAGCATCTCGTCGCTCTACTCCGGATGAGTCAGCCATCGCGAATCTAAACCGTACCGCGCTCTATCGCTTTTACAATCTCCCGCGCATACATTAATTTTTCCCGCCGCGTTTGTACGCATCCTACGCCATTCTACGCAATTAAGATTAATGATCGCGGGTAGCTTCTTAGCCGCAACAATTAGCCGCCGCGCGCGTTACATACACGTCGAACGTTTCTGTAACGAGACATTTAAGATACCGATGTTACATAAGCGCAGAAGCCGCCAGACACGAGCCGCGCCGCGCTGCGCCGGCGCGCATCTCGGCGCTAATTTATGAAGAGGTGGAGAAGCCGCCAAGTTTCAGGTGCGGGAACGAGCTCGCTCGCGCGCTTGCGCTTCTGCCGCGCGGTCCTCTCGCTTCGCGAAAACGCGCGCGGCTCGATGATTCGCCGCTCCTCCGGAATGAAAAGCGCGGGAGGAAAGATCGTTACGATCAA
Organism: Temnothorax nylanderi; assembly: GCF_030848795.1. Lineage (NCBI taxonomy): Eukaryota > Metazoa > Arthropoda > Insecta > Hymenoptera > Formicidae > Temnothorax > Temnothorax nylanderi. The sequence goes on along the minus strand of NW_027250347.1, from coordinate 23,000 downwards.
ATCGCCACGATCACGCAGCCGATAATAATTACTAGTTGTTATTACACTCCAATTCGCGCCCATCGGTTACGGATACGCCTCGACTGTAATCACCAGGATTACTCCCGATTCATATTCATGCACACTGGAGTTACTTTTTTTTTTATACGTACCTCGTCGCGCCGCTCCGCTCATGTCGATGCTAATACTTTATTAGTGGCGCCAGTATGTGCAGACTTCCCGTCGGGAATTATTTTTTTCGTACGATATCAAGATTGTTTATACTTGCTGCAGGCCTCTCTCTTTGACGTTCCTTCATGCTATGTAAATTTATTTTTATCGCGAAATGGGATTTTGTAAAAGAATGTAATTATGTTACAGGTAAGTAATTTTTAGATAACAATGTTATTTTTCTTGTAATGTTTTTAAGTCGTTATAAACATAAAATTTTGTGGTATATCTCTTTTGAAGCTGAGACTCTAAAATACAATTTATAATTGTTAAACAAAAGTACTTAACGTTCTCTCCTTTGAAAACTACTGCAAATTCAAGATTATTTAATCTATTAATATTTATGAAAAGTCATAATCTTTAGTTCATAAATATTCCTACTGACAGTTACAGTGTCACGTGCAAAACTCGAACAATTTCTGAATATATATAACTTACATTTTCTAAGAAATGACTAAGAAATTCAACGAGCATTTCTATTTAACTTACACAAGAAAAGAAGCCTGACCAAGCGCAATTATACGGAGCAATAGATGAAAAATGGGCAGATTCGCCCGAAGAAGCAAGAATCCTCTTAATAAGAAAATTCTGTGATCCGTGGCGCACTTGCAATGTGCATGCTTCCATGCCCGCGTATCTCACTATGAAGGTGGTCGTACACAAGTTAGATGCGTTCCTAATTGTAACTTAGTTAGGTGTAAATATTTTTCTGTAATACCTCCTTTTTAGTAAAACATTTTTTTACACGGGGCTGCAAATTGTTTTCGATCTATTTTCGATTATCTTATTCTCTTATTGCTTCGTCTTTGACGTTTCGATCGACTATTCGTCATTCGAGATACGGTTCGCGCGAGGAAACGAGGGAGAAATTAGCGATTTCCTAAGAAAGATATCTCCGTTAGTCGTTAGCATGAGCCGCGAACCAGCGGCGGCAGTACGGATAGCGATCTTCTCGGCCGCGAGCTCAGCGACCATGAGTGGACTGAATATTTTTCATATGAAAATCCAGGTGGGAACCTATTCAGAGCGCCGGTTAAAGCGAATTTTTTTTCTCACGCACATCGCATACGCATCTATGAACATGCATAGCGCCGGACGAGATCAGCGATGAGATGCAATATTCATAAATGCTCTCTTTTTTTCGGTTTTACTTGCTATATTCCTACTGGCAACTCAATTAAGAGTTTGACATAAAAGTGGCTGTAAATGTTCTCCATTTATCTGAGGATTTATTGGTGCGAAATGAAACAGCAATATAGAGAGAAAAATGATAACATTTGTTATCATCAATATGTATAAAAATTCTAAGGAATATTTTTCCTGCCTTTAAAAAAAAATGAATATTTAGAGAAGAACAAACTTCTGGGGTTTTTATTTTAAACATTTACAGCTTGTGTTACCTATATCAAGTCATCAATTTTGTAAAAAAAAAATGGAAATGATATGGTATACGCAAAGATTAAATATATGTGGAATGCATTAAATATTTCTGTCTATCTCTTTCTTTCATATATCTCTATTATATATTCAAAAGAAGTGTTCCGGCATTTTCTTGCTGACTCAGTAATTAAAGCGGTGTTTTATTCTTTGAATGAAACGATTCATGGTTGGCTTAGTTAACTTAATACATATACTGTGCACCGTAGAAAGCATAAGTAAGAGACGACAATATTCTCTATATAGTTTTAAATATTTATTATATTGAAATTCTGAAGGGAAAAATTTTTTTTCTACAAAATAGAAAAAAATACTGCCGTATCAGTGTATTATATTTCATAAGCGAACTTTAAACTGGAATTTCCTTCTCAAATAAAACTATTTTATGTGATCACTTCAAAACAAGTCCGCGTGCTGAATAAAATGTTTTCATTCCTTTATTCGCATAAAGTTTTGTCTATACTGTAATCGCTATAGGTACTCTCTGTTTCTTATCTTTATATTATCTTTGGATTATATACATATCCGTAACTCCCGCGTGTTCCTCCAACGCGAGAAACTATATCGTTCCTATCAAGTCCCCAATCTGGCCGTTGCGTCATGTGAAAAATCAGGTTAAGCATGATGTTCCGGCGGCAAGAAACAATTGGGAAAGCCTTGCAACAGGTATAGCATGATACATACATAAATGATTGTGTTATGATTTCGCGGTCGCTAAAAAAGTCGCGCGGCCACTCTACTCTCGCGACACACGCGAGCACCGCGCCGCGCGCGGCGCGGCCGCGGTGCTCGAGTCTGTCGATGCGGGCAGATCGCGGCACGATAAGTCAGACACGACGTAATTTACTTCTCTGATGGCTCAGCGTATCGAGGCTTACGATAGCTCGATCGTTCGCCCCGCGTTACGTTATGATTATGCTCCTGCCAACGTGACTGCACCAATATGAAACAAGAACGCGTTCTCGTAGCGCACAAATAACACGTCATTAAAAAGCCGGCAAGATTATTCCTCGATCGATTGTTGTGCAGCGCTAAAAAAATATTTGCGAAAGACTTAACAAAAGGCGAACGGAGAATGTCAACATTGTCATGTAAATGCTTCCACAAATGCGTTTGTTATATGTATGTTTTGTTTAGTTATTTTTAGTTAATATAAATGAATATGAAATAAAATAATAGTCTTTATGCCATTATTAATAATATAATTGATATTTATAAAATCATTTATAATTCATTTAAAAAATTAGATATTAAATAAGGAATTTATCTTATTTAATATATAACTTACAATATTTTTTTAAATAAGCTAACGTTTATCTAGCACACGTTTTCATCAAATGTCAATATATTCTTAATTAACATTTTAAAAACTCTTAATAATAATTTTCATGATAGTTATATCATGATAGCTTGTGAATATTTCCGATCGCATCTCATGTATTTCTATGTTTTTCATCGATACAATTATGAAATGAAATTGAAAGGTGCCCGTCGTTATCGCCGATTCAAGAATTAAATCTCGTCTTCCTTCCACGGCGATGGATGACAATAACAGCGTATAATCCGTTCAAGGCTGAATAAGAGCCGGCGGGTAATCCGATGCACAACCGACTGACAGATGCAGCGCAACGAGTGCAACGAATTCTCCATTCACCTGTCGGACATGCTTGGAACATGGAATTGCGAGCGAGAGCCGTGGCCGGTGCGGTGGCGCGAGGAAGAAAAGAATTCGCGGGAAAATGTACGGGATGCGTCGAAAAGCGGGATGTACGTCTTAATTAATGTTAAGTAGATTGCGATCGTAACTCCGAGCAACTGTGTTTCTTTCCGTGTTACGACTGCGATAGGAATGCATTTCGGGGGAGGATACTTCGCTGGGGAGCGAGAGATTTACGTTGTTTGTTTCAATTACATAAAATAAATGTAGCAACAGTTAAACTTGCAGCGAAAGTTTAATGCATGAATACTTGGCTTGCTCAAAGTATTTTAATACGTATTTTAAATACTATAATATATATAATAGTCCAGTATGTACATATATGTATATCTATATTTTCTTTAAAACTTATGGATACGTATATCTTATAAAATAAAGAAGATTATTCTAACTAATATTGCTAATTATATTTTAAAATTATCAGAATATTTCCAAACTGGACTTTGATATAATTTTAAGATCCTTATGTTTAATTTGATCGAGAAAATCAGATTCATGAACTTGATTAATAATACTCCGGATGAGACACAATAGATTGGTCAGTCGATAGCATAAAAGACGCCGCGGTAAAATACAAAATACTCCAATTATATGTAAAAGCGTGTGTGTGCGTACGCGTTAAGCCACGACAGGAGAAAAATACGGTAGGAAGACAAAAAAGAAAAGAAAAAGCAGGCTGAAAGAGAGAGAGAGAGAGAGAGAGAGAGAGAGGGGGGGGGGAGAGAGGGGAAGTTATTCTTAATTAAAATGATTGCCGACATTACGGCTAAACTCTCGCAATTATGATTCCCTTTCTCCCATAAAAGTGCTGCTTGATGCCCGCTGGTGTTCGTCGTATTTTCAGCTAATAACAGTCTTACACCCCGCGCCATTCTTATCGGAGTTCATCATCCCGCAACGGCAAGACGAAGTGCGCCGGTGTAACGAGCATCGGCGGCTAATTTCGATGAACTCTTAGCCTCAGCGCAGCGCGGCGCGACCTAATGACACGTCGAAAACGCGCGTATCTTCCTACGTCTCTCCCCTCCCCCCCCCCTCCGGGGGCACTAGCACGGCAAATTAGGGTGGAGGACGCCTTTCGAGCGACTCGGCCACGATTTCGTTTCTTTCTTAATGAGCGATTAATACGCGAGTGTTCACGTCATGCGCATCGTGCTCGGTTAAAAAATTGAGCTCTTCTTACGCCGAATCAAATCGATCTTCTTTTGTCATGGAGTTTTCAAAATTATTCGCAATTTCTTTTTCACCGAAACGATTTATACATATAAAAACAAATTGCACTTTATCCATCGCGTGCTTGGTATCAGATTAATTTTATGCAGGTATTGAGATGCAATGTAGACTGATATCCGTATAGTATAAATGACAGTGAGAAACAATATTAAGTGCACATATTAACATTTAAAAGATCCATATCCCATGGTCCATATCGCGTAACGTATCCTGGAATTATGGAGAGCACTCTAGTTTCTCTATTATAATTTTCGAAACAGTCAATTTTGAGAATTATAATAGAAAATTAATTATGCCATTTTTATAAAAAGATATTAATACACATATTATTCTAAAAAATAATAAACAATAATTGATATTAATTACTAATTCAAAAATTAATTATGCTCTACATTAATTTATGAAAATCTAAGTGTCATATAGGCGAATCATACAGGGGTATCAATAAAATAAAGATATGAAATCGGGCTTAGAACACCACGCACATCCATCTGATACCGCTAAACGTAACAAATCACTCGAAGCAGGCACGTCATCGAGGACCTCTTTCTTTTATCAATTATCAGCGACAGCTATTCGCATTCGCAGTCTCACAACTCTCACCTTTTTTGCGGCGCGTCCAAGTTCCACGATGGGATCCGACGATGGAACTCTTATGGAACCCATAAATATCGACGGCCCCGCGACGCGAGTTAATAGCGCGACGGAAAGGGAGACGATGCGACGCGCCGGTTAACTCACACTCGAACGAGGCTCGTGACTCCACTTGACCGGACAACTGAAAGATGCGGGGATCCAGAGACAGGTGCGCGCTCGCGAGTACCGCCGCGCCGCGCCGCGCCGCGCCGTCCGCGTCCGTCGCGAAAAGTGGCCACGCCGGTTTACACCGCGGCAATCGATTTTCCTACCACCTTTGATGATTCCGTCCGATTGCGCCGGCTGACATTCAGCCGCTGATGTATACGGGCTTTAAGCCTATAACCTGTCCGCGGGCCGTTTCGTTTCGCTGTATTCGTATATACGGGAGCCCGCGACGGGACGGGGGGCTCGCAAGAGACGGGGCCCGGAGCCGGTCCCTGCGCGACATCTGCGACGACGCGGCGACGGCTTCACAAACGCCACTGTACAATCAGGTACTACGAATCGATCGCGCGGGCAGGTGAAAAGGAAACCCTCAAATCCTTTTTCACCCGCATGGAAATTTCTTTCCTCTCTCTCCCCTATAATCATGCACTGCTTTTGCCAAACGCATCGCGATAAAAGTGCAGATAATTACGTAAATCAGATAAGCCTAAGTTTAATACCATAATTCTTAAGAAAATTTAAGTATATTAATCTATTGTAAAAAGGCGATATATTAATGTTGATAATATTTTTCCTTGTCTGTAATGTTGCGGCATTAAAATAAATTTATTGGTTTTGAACGGCTGAAAATAAAATGAATAAAGTTCTGATAAATCAAGCTGTCAAGAGATCATAGTTTCTTTTAATAAACGCGCAAGCTGGTTTTTATATTCCGAGACTGAACATTTTTAGGCTAACGATTTCATTTCACGATATCGAATTAATAATTATTATTTATTTAAAATTTAAAAGATACTCAGAATGTTACGAAAAATTGCACATTTAAGGGTTAAAACTTAAAACACGTATCGTGTTAAATGTAAAAATGTTCTTTCAAAAGAACACGGTAGTAATCAAATCTAAAAATAACTAATTCCTGACAAATAGAACGGAGAAGTAGCGTAGAAAAGTTATAGAGTACAAGGAAGTGAAGTTAATGAATCAGATAACCCGATTCATCTTTCAATCCCATTCATTCACCGTTATTATAATATAACCGACTTCATTATTTCGCACAACGGCGAAGAACGAGTCCTCCTCTCCTTTATCGCTCCGCTGAAAATGACAGTGCAGTTTAACGGCCGGGATGTGACGAACCTCATCGGCGTTGCAAGCTAAAGTTAATAATATAATTAAATACAACTCGTTCTCCGCCTTTTGTGTCTCCCTCCGGTCATCTACATATCAACAATCGCCGAACGTTATTATCGCCGCGATTACCAACCGATAAATGCCGCCGTTCGTTACAAACCGTCTCGTTCTCGTCACGCAGCGTCGTCGAAGAAAGGTGTCGAGCGTCAAAAACCGGCCAGTTCTCGGTCGTCGCGCGCCAAACCGATCTCGGCGATCTCCCGTCCCGTCTCGCATCGGACCGTCCGTCGTGTGTGCCCGCCGTACAGGTCGATATTCGGCGCGGTCTAATTGCCGCGTTTTTAATAATGACGTTAATGAGCGATGCGTATCGCGTGTCCGGTGGGCCCGACTCGAGCTCACCGGGCCCGGGCTCTCGAGCTCGGCCCAACTTGGCGCACTGCTGATCCGATTAAAGGCAAATCGGATCTCTCTCCCGACGGTTTCGCTCTATCTCTCTCTATCTCTCTCTCTTTCTCTCTCTTTTCCTTTCCCTCTGTCAACTTCTGTTGAAACGGACTTGTCCCCGACACCGATGGCGATACTGATCATCGCGCACGCGTACCGTGTTCTCGTCTATAAGAAAAGGGAGTGAAAAAAAGCGCACGAACGGCCAACGACGGCCTCTGATCCTTCGCGTGTCCCGTCATTTTATCGGAAATCCCTTCTTCGCGACGTTCCTCGCCGGCTACCGAACCCGGCAGATGTCTCAACATACTTTTTCAGCGTCTCTCGCAGAAACGAACGATAAGGGAATTGACAGTGACGACGATAACACTTACTTTAATGCAAGAAATCACGAATAAAATTGATCCATATCAATCCCATTCGCATTCGAGATTCAATATACAACCAGCCAGAATTTGCCCATAACGTGTTCGCATACAAATGTTAATTAAATATTTCCTATATGCTACATGCCATGCTCATCTATCTATTTACATCTTTCAAGGATGGAAAATTCAATCCTTGAAAATTCTAGAAAATTCTCTTATTCTCTTTATATATAAAGAGCTATTTTTTAGTTCATGAATTATTTTTATAAAGATAAAAACAACTCCGAACTGAATCTCTATGAACTGCAATAGCGTCAAATCTATAAGTTATGAAGATCAAAGCTTGAAATTTTTGTTAAATAAAAATAAATAACAAATTTTTATCCTTGCTATGCGACGAAATGCGATTGAACAAAAATTGCCCGAGAAGTTAGACGATTATATCGATGTTTAAGATATATTGAAAATAAATTCTTGTCGTTATTGTTATTCATGCTAACCGATTTAAAATTCGAAAAAGTTAAAGTTCGCATTTTTCGTAATTCCGTCGAGATAACGAAAATAATTACTAATTTCGACGTACACGACGCACGAATGCAAAACTAACAAACTGCAGAATAAATGCGGCGTTTAGTTTTTTATTTTCGATCGATCCGATACGAATATCGAGAATTTACGTTAGGGGGACATATTTTAATTCTGTTCCCCGATAGCGATATCAGGCTGCTAAGCAGCTTAACTTGAATCCAAAGTGAAGTAATTAATATCTTCTAGATATGCCAAAGTTAAAGTAAAAATTAATTGAACACTTCAATGAGTTTGCGCTAACAAGGTGACTCGCAAATAGTAATTAATCCACGAATTGATTTCGTTTCTTTCGATATTAATATGATATCGATGTTAAATAAATTTGTATTGAAGGGATACGCGATGCATATCAATGTTCTCTTTAGTCATCCTTTAACTATGCCAGCAATCTCAATATTAATGCTGCAATCAGATTTATTTTTAAGAAGATCATTTGTATATAATCGCAAAAAAAGACCACTCACGAATTAATATAACGATAAAGTGATATTGCTCATATCTGTTACGATTCATTGTCGTAACCTCGACCGAAGGGAGACAACCCAAAGAAATCAACGTATGCAAAACGTAAATCCTTCGGCGAGAAGAGATATTGAGCCGGATAGGTGCTATTACGTACGCCATTACGGCCATTATTCGAGTCGAGTTAACAAACTTGCGCCGAAGAATACTCCGTGTGGATTCGCATTCACGATTGCCGATGGCTATCGATGCAAACGAGAGGCGCGACTCCGATCTAGAATGGAATCATTTTTCAAGCGGTCGACGGACGGACGGACGGACGGACGCAGCGGGTTGCAAGGAGAGGCGGAACAAGACAGGCGAGATGGAAGGCCGTTGACGACTCTATAAAACGACGTGCGTCGCTCGCAACATTGTCCGGCGAAATCATGAAGGCTCGCGCCGCATCGCGATAATGACGTGAAAAATGAATTCCGCCGCAGATAATCGACGAAATTAAATAATTGCATTGGCCGGCGGGCCGCCGTCGTATTTTCATCGATTGATCACATCTTCCTTAACCCTTTTACTTCCAAGCGTAAATACGCTTTTTATTTATTCACAACAGGAAGCAGTCTAAAATGTAATTCTTATCGTTCTGGGCTTGAAAGCAAACAACGATATCTCAAAACTGATCGATGTAAAGAATCTGATGTGTTTATATAGCAGAAATGAAACTTATAATAAACTTAAACATGTAAAAAAATAAAATTTTATACTATTTAAATTTTTATTCCATTTCTAGCACCTAATATTTTTGATCAAAAATATTAAATTCATTGCTTTCATGTACAATATTTTATAATGCATTCTAATTTTATTTTCCAATTATATATTCCCCTCGTATAATCGCGCAAGAAATTCACCGTGCATTTAAAAAAGATATTAGAAACGTGGACGGAAGGAATGCGATGTTGTAAACACTACGGTCATCGCCGGAATAAAGATGAAAACGTTAGTCCGAAACATTAATAATAGTCGCAGGACTAATTACTCACTGGGCGAGCGCATCAAATACTCATTACACAATTCGTTACCCTCAGACGCCTTAATCAAAACGTACCACACATGAACATGACATGATGGCAATATGCGCACGATATATCAGCCTGTGACACTGTGTAGAAACGTCTGCCAGCGAAGTCAATTCAAATTTAAAGCAAACATGTTAGCCGAATCCCTCGTAACTTTCAAGAATTATTCATAAACTAATTAATACCGAATAATTATCTTCTCTTGAATAATTATCAGTTTATAAAGACATCTTTATTATAATTAAATACGTACATAAATATATACGCATTTAAACAACCTATACACATATTTCCCGCTTATTGTTAGACATTAAAAAATATGTAACTAAAATTATAACTAAATGCTGAATAATTAATAATTATAGATGTACTAATACGTACGTCTTCGATAGTTAAAATTTATTATCCCGTATTCTTTGATGCTCGCCAAGATGTAATTATAGAAAACATACTGCAGTAATAACTATCCGTCATTTATTACATCTCTCCTAGAATGTGAAGGGGGGACCTTTTTATCATTTTATTAACTTAACGCGCAACTATCGGATCCAATAGAATTCTTTAATTTTCTCCCGATTTGTTAGTTTCACGAGAAACATCCTCTGCAACCGTTATTAACGAGTTTTTTACAGAGTTATTCTGACAACGCGTCGCAATTTCTCAACGTATTAAAGACCAACGCTTCCATCAGACCGTGTGCGTTAATTAATGACGCTTCTGTCACCTTATAGCGGTATATACCTAATAATTAAATTGCAAAACGGACCGTTTTCTTTTTAAGTGACCTGTGAGTGTTGCAAAAACCTCACCTCGAGATATTAAAATCGTATCATCGTTACAGAGTTTATTTTCTTTTTATCACTGTTATCCGCGCGCGGTAAATATGTAGAAACAAAGGCTCCAAAAAAAAATTTAATTTGTTATTTTCATCAAATATATTGTCTGCACAGATTTAAATTATTATTCATAAATTTATAAATTCGTTTAAAGAGGTGTCAAGAATTTATCATAAAAACACGATTATTTAATAAAATAAAGTTTTTGTTTGTTAAGGAGAGATTAATCGTGAATGCGTCCTGTCGAAAAATCATCGATTTACCAACCGCCGCCGGCACAAACAAACCGCGAACAGCGATGTTACCGCCGAAAAAGGGGCACGCGCGTCTCGTTCCTAAACGATCCGATCGCCTCGGCCGATCGACGTTCGCGCGCGAGCGCGTTTACAAGTAGGCACGCCTATGCTAATATATCATACACACGTGTAAATGTATATCATAAACGTCCGGGAGAGAGATGCGTAAGTCCGCGATGGAGAGATACAGCCGGGCGATACGGTTACCATCTCGTTATTACGCCTTATTTGCATTTTCCATTTCGTCCCCGCACCTGGCAGAGCGAGAGAGAGCGAAATAAAGAGAGAGAAAGGGAAGGAAGGAAAAAAGAGAAAGAGCGCGATAAAAGGGAGCAGAATGAGAGAGAAAGAGAGGGGCAAAGCCGAAGAGAAATCAGCGAGACGGATCAGTTGGTCGAAAACCGGAAGAGCGCGAGATAAAAAGACTAACCCTTTCGATACGTGACTCATTATTTATTTGTTAAGAAGAAAATCTGAATGTACGTGTGTGTCTTACAAATTGGTTTTATACGCTGTTGACGCTTTACGAATTTATAATAATCTTCTGGATCGGAATTTCTATGATAATTTATTTTCGAATACGATAGATGCCAAAAATCTCATACTGAACACAAAACGATTATAGAAAGTGCAAATTTCATCTCAGATTCTTTCTACCATGCATTGTACGTTAATTAATGTGACATTATTACATGAGGTATTCAAGATGCGACAAAGATGCTCCAGTTTTGAAACGGTTGATAATATCGCGAACAAAACAGATCGACAATTTGTCAGATAAATGAACCGCTGTTTTCTAGCCGAGAAAGTGCTTTATTGTTGCAATTGCGATTCGTTTAAGACCAGAGAATAACACAAAGTACGTTCCAATGCCGATTAAGCACACGCTACGTGCGTGACAATCGAAAAATGCATACGGCTAATTATTATCGCGTATCTTAATTAATCCGATCTATACTCCCGATACCTGTTCATGCACTCGATACACTTTGGACGCGGAGGATGTGTCTTAATAATTAAATCGTTCCAATGAACGCGGCGTCGACTCGACGCGCAGCGACGCATGTCGATTGCGAATATCTATTAATTACGATCGCTTTAATTAACACATCGTGAACTGATTTATCATTCCTCACACTCGATTGGGAAATCGCGCGGAAAATACGAACAACCTCGCTGGGATGTAGTACGAATAAGACTCGGAGAGTGAAACGAAAACTATATAATTTATTATTCGATGAACTTAATTAATCTGCATTTATATAATAATTTAACTTTATTTTAATTTTATAGTAATAATTTACTAAAAGCATGATATAGTTCACGTAAATAAAATGCAATTCATATATACATATATCTATTCAATAATTGTTAGATTTATGTTTACTTTATCTTTGTACAGTTAAGATCAATTAATATTTCCTGATTTGCCAATTATAAATAATTAAACAGTCTTGTTTTTAACGTAAAAATAATTTAATATGTTTTTTTTTTAAGAAAATTTACATACATATATTATATTCTCAAAAATATTTGTAGAAATTCATTTTTCTCGTGATAATTTGCTTTCATGTCATATTGACGGCGTTTTTGCGTCTTATATCATTTCATCGGATTATTGAAATATCAGAAAATTACATTAAAAAAGGAGATCGATTTTGATTATCGTTGACAGTCGTTATTTTATATTTGCGCGATAAGTTCGGTGTCATGTGTGTACAGTACATATAAGAAACTATATTACATTATACACGTGAAAATCATATCTCGTTACGAATTGAACACGGACCATATCCTAATTAAGAAGCGATACGATATTGCAACAATGCAATGTTGTCGAATGCATTACTCGAGCGATAGAACACTTATGTGCTTTTCACCGGTGTGTTTACGTGAGAAGCACTATACCGTGCATTTTCTTTCCGCGGATACGACAGCGCCTTGTTTTGTTGCTCGTTTGCGTGCTCTTTAAGCAGCGAGATCGAGGATCGCTCAATTCATTAAAATTGCAATGAAAAATTTCTTCAACGCTTCGCCAAGTATAATTGCCAGCATTACGCGGTTGTCTCACTCCGATACACCCCGGAGGCAGTCTGGGATGTTTAAAATTCGCATAAGCCGATAACGGCGTGATATACGTTACGCGTCTCGGTTATAAATCTTTTTTCTACTAATTACGGCGATAAGGACGTCGTAAATCATCGAAATAATTGGCCGCGCACGGTCAGTCACGCATTGTGTGCGATCCTATTTACGTGTACGATCCTTTTAACGCCTGTCCGCGCGCGGACTGAAGGCCCTTCACGATATAGCTATTAAGTTCTCAAACGCCATCGGGCGAAAAACCGATCGGGGAAAATTCCTCTCGCCGCGACATTTAGTCACGCCTAATCGAGCATTAAGTGCGAGACGACGTGTGAATGAGCCCCGAGCTATTCTCATTAATCTTTTTCCCTCAATGTTTTGCTTTAAGCGCCAAAGAAATCTATCAATTTGCTATGAATACGCAAACACAAAGAATCCAACAAGTAAGAGTTTTCCGTTAATTAAATTAATTATTTTTAAACTGTTGTCTCCTATACAAAAATATATAAACATTTCTTTGATTTATAACTCTGTGTCTTTTCTCTAAAGATCTGTCATATAACTATCCATAAAAAGGCTTTAAAAGATTAAAATAAAATCGGCGCGCAATGAGAATAAATGTAGATAACAATCATTACAATAATTTATAAAATAAATAAATCAGTTAAAATGCTATGAAATTATGAAATATTTCCTATTCTTATATTTGTGCTTATGCATATTTAAAAAATATAAGTATTGAGATTTCTTGCACCAAATATATTTAATCTTGAAAGAATATAAAAAGGCTAAGCGCAAGTCTTTCGGGCTCAACCATATTGAAAAAAAATTTTGAGATAAAAAAAATAATGAAATACCTACTGACAATGTGTGTTTCTCTACCATATTCTACAGATATCATTTCATTTTTATTTCATATACATATACAGGGTGTCCCATTTTAACTTGGACAGCAAAATATCTCAAAAACTAAGCTCCACATACAAAAATGTTTCAGACAAAAGTTGTATGGTTTCAAGGGGGACATAAGATGGTACCATTGGTTTGACCTTGGATGGTCGTTTAAAGCTCACGTAAACGACACCTTTAATTTCTTAAATGGAAACCCCTATTTTTCAATGCATATTCTTGTAGCTAATCTCGAGAGCTTTTCAAAACACTATAATGAAGTATTTTTTCATTAAGAACTTTTGGAATTATGAGGCTTGAAAGTTCTAATATTTTGACATAAAATACAAAATATCTTGTAAAACATTAAGTTTTCGGTAATGTTACCTTAATACTTTTATGCACAGAATAATGAGACGAATCAATTGGTATGAAAAAAGGCACAGTTCCTTTAAGAAAAAATATGTAATTTGCAACACGCATTTGCATACTTTTTCTTAAAAGCAACTATGTCTTTTTTTCATACCAATTGATTCGTCTCATTATTCTGTGCATAAAAGTATTAAGGTAACATTACCGAAAACTTAATGTTTTACAAGATATTTTGTAATTTATGTCAAAATACTAGAACTTTCAAGCCTCATAATTCCAAAAGTTCTTAACGAAAAAATACTTTATTATAGTGTTTTGAAAAGCTCTCGAGATTAGCTACAAGAATATGCATTGAAAAATAGGGGTTTCCATTTAAGAAATTAAAGGTGTCGTTTATGTGAGCTTTAAACGACCATCCAAGGTCAAACCAATGGTACCATCTTATGTCCCCCTTGAAACCATACAACTTTTGTCTGAAACATTTTTGTATGTGGAGCTTAGTTTTTGAGATATTTTGCTGTCCAAGTTAAAATGGGACACCCTGTATATAAATATATATCTTAATTTACTGGTGCCAAACTACGGAAATACTTTTCTCCGTCGCGACGAATCAACAATTGCCGGTGGCTCAACGGCAAAATCTTCTGCTGAATTTGTCGCACGACCTGCTGCAAAAGATGACGTCCTGCGAAGCTCTGAGTGAGATTAAAACCCTGGTATCCGGCACGGTTCTAATGTTGCTGGTAAACTTACGAAACAGCTTCGTGATTCAGTCGGACAACGAGTTACTGCCGTCATCGCCGTCGAACACGACGATGATGAAAATCATTCTAAGTCACATCTTACAATGGATCATAAATGCCGGTGCGTCCTCGCAGAAAGTCGTCACGCATCTTTACGCGGCCTTATTGAACTTCTTGAGTATCGTCGGCTTGGAAAAGTAGTATTAAAATTAAAATACCAGTAGCATTAAAATTATTTACTTCGAGATTGCTCACCCGATGCCTCCTAGGCCTCTTTCTCCTCTCCTTCCTTCGTCGCACACATATGACATAATACTCGCAGAAATAAATAATTACGATCACGCGGCACTTTACTGGAGATTCCCGACATTAATCATATAATCTTGCAACATTCCAACGGAAGAACAATCGATAAAAATACGATCGCGTATCTTTAAGTTATATAGATTAATTATAGTTAGTCCGTTCACCATTTTCGCGACTCGAGCGAATGGACGAGTTTTAACCAATTACCGATGTACCGTTTCGTGGAAAAAGATCACATGTTCGCAAAGAAAGATCACGTTCTGTATTTATCACAATGGAATTTCGAGATGTAATACGACATACGGGTGGCTCGCGTCGCGGCATCCGCCCGCTCCAACCTCGCCGCGTGAATAATAAGCAATGTGACTTTGTACGACGGACGGGCCGCACGCTGCCCGCAAGAAAGAAACCAAACGCCGAGCGCCGCGTGCTAGCCGCATATGACATACTTTACGCGTTATAATATTAATTTAACGTACACCGAATATTTTATTTCTCGCATTGCGGATTCTTGACAAACGATCGATATACATATCTCATGCCTTTCTGTTACTCGAATCACTTAGTTCTTACGACTTGTATAATACAACGCACTCAATTTCGAAAGATTGGATGATTTGTATTTAAATTAGCGAGATTTAAAGACGCTATATGACATACATTCGAATCCTAACGTCATTGAGAAAATATACTTATCGTCCGTAAGTAATTTATTTTTCTATCTTTCATCATTTCGATTTCTATTTTATCGTAAAACGAACAAATTACGCTTCGAAATACGCTTTGACACGCTTATGAATTTTATTCGCTAAAATTCATCGTACGGGTTAACAATTGTTCATAAAGAATAAGTAAAGAGTAAGTAGCATTTCGCTTTATTATACCCGTCGCAAACGCGTTTCGAGAAATGATAGCGCGACGACACACAGAGCGGATCCGCGCCACCTGCTCGAGCTCCATCGCGCGAATGGCGAACGGTTGCTGCGCGTACGTCACCAAACAAGCGCCAAGGCCATACGCCAGCCTTCTGCGAAATATCTACCGTATTATGAAAACATCGTATACCGAATATTTCATTTCTGACGACTTTAATAAAACGAGATTAAATCGCCACGAAAAATATGATGACTTAATTTCGCATTTCCTTGACTTATTAAAATTATACAATTTTACATCTCTCAGAGCATGAAAGATTGAAGAAAAAGTTAAGTAATAATGAATTAATTTTCATAGATATTTTTAAAATAAAATAACAATAAATGCCATTTTTTAAACAAATATTAGATTTTAATTTTTTTAAACGTGTGCGCTTTATATTTAAATTGTTATTAAATTTTTACAAAACAAAGAATTTTATAATTTACAAATAATAGTCAAATTTGTCTACCAGTAGTCAAGTTATCAAATACCTACTAACGAATTGCAATAATATTTGTACTTAATACTTATCCATTTAAAAAAGTTAAGGTAAATATTATATAGTATATTGTGTGTGTATATAGGAATATGTGAGAGAGAATTATGAAAATAATGTATTACTTCCCTCAATTACAAATCTCATATATCGTCCAGCGAGTGTCAGGTATTTATTTCGCTTGAAATTGAAGAAACTTGTTGAAGAGAAAAATAGCAGCGCTGAGAAAAATTAACAGCGGCAGATTTTCTCTATACGAAAAAGAAACTACTTCCTCCGCGAGATTGCATTCTGACGTAGGGGACGCGTGCAGGATCGCGCCGGAAGCGCGGCTCGAAACCGATGTTGGTGCGGAGAGCAGCGAGAAGGAGAATCAAGGACGACGCGCATAGCAGGGGTTAGGGAGGAGAGGGAGATGGGAGAGGCCTACCAATAATAAGACTAAGTGGCGTAGGTTAATTGCCGCGATTCTCTTCTGCGACCGGTAGTGCGAGCGAGGGTGTGAGGGAAGAGAGTGCCATGCCTCGGAAGTGTGAGAAAGGCGCGAGGGAGGCGCACAGCCTCTGGGGTAGATCTGCTATCTGGAGCCCCAGAAGGTATCCGAGAGGAGCAGGGACTATCGCACACTACCGCCTCTTCAACGCCCGGTGAATTCACCTCCGGGGCCCGGACTTCGCCACCTTGTTCTTCTTCTTCTTCCATTTCTTTCACTTCTCTCCCTTCTCGTCTCTCCTTTTTCCTCCGTTTCTTTCTATCTCGAGGCGAAGGAGGCACGCACCACGTGCCTACTTGAAAAATCAGCGCGGTTACCGAGGGCCCTAATTAATTTACATAGCGCTCGCGGAGAGCAAAAGGCGGTGGCAAGGGGGGGCGGGGAGGATTCCTCACGGGTCTACTACCCGTGTTACTCTGGATTAATGTTGCCGATCGAACGCGAAGCTGTTAATCTTGTTAACAGCTGCAACGCTCGCCAAGGCGCGAATGGAGTTTCTTTAATCAGAGGAGCCCGTTTCTGCGGGACGGAAGTCGTTGGCGTCGATAACTTTCCGGAAATTGGATCCCGTCCAATCGATAACGGATGGGAAAGCGAAGAGAAATGATCGAGAATGGAAACGACAGTGCGATTCTAGTAATGCTTCTACACAGTTCCTTTAATTAACGTTACGATATTTATATATCTCTAAACAAAGCTAAGAGAATCAGTATATAGAATTGATAAGAGTATCAAAATTTTATTCTCCATACTGTCAATTAGCTAGTTTTAAATCCACTAGAAATAGAAGATAAACAAGATAGATGAACGATGATAATTAATAAATAATATAATTAATATTGCTAAGCAGTCCGAGATCTACATTATTTCTATCTTGATTTCCTTTAACTTATTGTTAGTCTCTTCTTAATTATCGTCATAAGTCAGTTATGATACTCCATTTCACTCAAAAGAAGACAAAATCCAAAACTCTAAGCATCTTGAATTCCGCGAAAGCGGCGAGGCGGGGAGTGACGAAGGAGGACCTTACGGGCACGAGAAATCCCAGATATCGGAACAGATCGGGGCGCTCAGTTGGGAGTCCCCTCGGAGAGATCCGAGCCTCGACAATGAATACCTATTAAAACGGTGTGAACAATGCGCTGCGGGTTAGGTCGCTGCGTCTTTCGCGCGCGTGCGAGTCTCGTTCTGCGGTATCGCAACAGCAGCAGCAGCAGCAGCAGCAGCAGCAGCAGCAGCAATGACCAGCATAGCAACGCAAGCGGCAGCAACGGGCAGCAACAAGAGCGCTAAGTAGAAGGGCCCGGGCCGCAACCCTCGCGCGCGCGGGCCCCCGGTGATATACTGCGAGATCCGCGATATCGCGCGGAGCGGAGGTAACCGGCAGCAAGTAACGCACGTACACAAACGGACGTACCAGCATCACGGAGGAGGAGGCGTCCTCCTCCGCGCGTTCAATCCGGATTCGTGCCCGTGCATTACCTTGCATACGCTATTGCGCCCCGGTACATTTGCCATCTCGCTTCCTCCATCACGCTCTCTCGGAAGACGAGGATCGGCCCGGCCGGGCCGTTCCCGACCATCGACCGCGCCGTGTGATGCCCACCTCTTCCGCTAATGGACTCTTTCCCACCCGTTCCTCCTCCGTTTGCCGCTCTCTCTTTCGAAGGAAACGCCGTCGCGTAGTGGCATTTATCGCGACAGTCATACGTCTAGTTAATTGACCCTATTTACAGAATCAAAAGCTCTGGCTTTTCCCCGAAGAATTCAAGAATTTTTGGATACGAAGCAAGAAGAATTGTGGCAATTAAGTAAAACAAATAACGGTTCAACACTATATTAGTATTAATATCATGTTTTCTTGCATAAAAATTGATAGTAATTTTTTTTATCGTTATAGTATCAATCATATTTTTTGATAGAATTCTTGAGTAACTATTTAAGAAAATGCCAGACCTTCGATAAAAATGTTTATCATCTACATTTACATCCTGCATTCATAGATTTTGGAAAAAAGAACCAAAATTTTAATTTCAATAAATTATATAAATATTCTAGAAATAGGAATTACTTTTTATAAAAGTCGCATTTGAATATGAAGTATGATGATTAAGAACGATGGTAAGTAAAAGTCGAAAAGTAGAGATTGTGATAAAGAATTTGAAAGAATAGTAATATAAATTTATTCGCTATGTTTACTAAATGCATCTTGATATTTAAATGAATTTTATAAGAGAATCATACCTTGAACTTTTTGCATGATAGTTATTGTACTTTCGTACAAAAAATGTCTAGCATTTATACTATAAAGTTAAACAATAGTTTATTTAAACTATTGTTTATTTAAACTAATTATTATAAAGAGACATGCAAAGCAAACGTATCATCTCTTTATAATCTCGTATCATTGTATTATAGGAAGTTTACAGAATAAATAATCCTTTTCCATTAGCTGACGGAGATACGCTTTAAATGGTACTGATGCGACTCCTCTTAACGCCAAAGAAAGTGAGAAGTGGATGCGAAGACAATCTTATTCTTTTTTTCCTATCCTGGTAACCCCGACGTAAATCAATGAGCTCGATTTCGCGTTGGCGCAGGAGTCACTTTGCTCGTCGCGAGATTGGAAACAAGGGACGAAAGCACGGTGGCGGATAATGGTAGAGGAAGAAGACGAGAGAGCGTCTACCATTATTCCGCGGTGATTCTTCGATTGGCCCTACCTGATTGCGATTGCAGATGAGATTGCACACCCGTGGTGCAGGAAGGCGTTCTCTCGCTCAAGTTGCATAATTTCTGCATTGCAGCCGAACATATTACTCACGGGAGCGTATATTACTCACGGGAATCAGTTATTTTTCTCCTCTTTGGACACAAAATACAATAAAAAAATCTCTTCGTCTCAAAAGATTCTTAAATATGAACTAGAATTGACTATCATATAATGTATCGTTATTTTATTTATTTAAATACATTAATTTTTAGCAGTAATATTTCAGCCATAAAGATTCAATTAATACTTAAAATACTTTTAATTTATACTTTTCTATGTAATTCTTATTACGCGGATAAAATTGTACTTGATAATTTAAAGACTATTTTTTTATTGCATTCGAATAAAAGATCTAGTTTCGATACTTTATTCCCGTGCAATGTATAACAAAACATGATTTTGATGCTGCAAGCATTTACGGTCCACCGAAAAAATTATATTCTCAAGAATCATTCTTAATAAATCTTCTTAATAAATAATCTTAATAAATAAGAATATTTTCCTCTTAACGTAAGGTTGTTTAGAATATCCTCTTACATTAAGAATATATTCTTAATCGGAGCGTGCGTTACCGACGCGAGTGGCATCGGGGCGCGCGTTACTGTTGCGCGTTACCGTCGCGCGCAGCCGGCGCAGCGGTTATGTAGCAAATTGACGATCTACCTGGTGACACGTGACACGAAGACATGATCGATCGCCATTGCGTGTGATTGCGTGCGGGCTAGGCTAAGGACTCATCAGCATTTTGTTGGTGTAAACATCCATTTTACTGTGCGGTTGTGTGCTTCGAGTAAAAATTTGATTCGCGTGTATTGGATCGTGCATTGTGTAAAGCATATCGAAGAGAGCATATTTTGAGAACGAGCACGTACAAGAACAGGTAAGCTGATACACGGATGTATGGCATTAATGCTGTAATATACTTATTGTTAATCGGTCTCCTAC
This sequence comes from Temnothorax nylanderi, assembly GCF_030848795.1. NCBI lineage: Eukaryota > Metazoa > Arthropoda > Insecta > Hymenoptera > Formicidae > Temnothorax > Temnothorax nylanderi. The sequence continues at coordinate 2,379 of NW_027250347.1, read as the reverse complement.
AAGATATTTCTTGCAATGCTTGCTTCGAAAGTATGATTTTGTATTGCCGTTTAGCGTGAAAAAAGTGGCTTATATCTTTTGATCGATGTGACAAAATTCACAAAAAACAAATTAGTTACCCATAATTCAAAAATTTACTTAATTTTTTAGTCTCAAATCGTACTTTCGCGGATCAAGCTTTGAAAAAAATATCGTGTGATAAATAGCCTCTTTAGACTCGCGTGATTGTCGCCCGAGCTAAAGGCGAGGACGACAAATTTCGCACTTTGAAGAACACTTTCTCTCTTTGTTGTACAATATATTGTTACATATTATATTTTAATATTTATTAATATAATTTTACAGAATTGTTGCAACGTCCAGTTACATCATGGAATTGGAGGAGGAACTAGTTACATGGTTGGAAGAAGAAGATCTCTTTGAGTTAAAGGACATATTTAAAAGTAAGATAAAACTTTATACTATTTTTTACTAAATATTTCTTCATTTCTTCGTTATCGCAATTCTAATAACTCCAAAAAATACTTTTGTTTGAATCAAATAGATTATTATAAATACTTGCAACTCTTTAAATATCTTGGAGTGAGAGTACTGCCACTCGTAACAAATAAAGTGAAAATTCACTCTATTTAGATTGACTTGAAGTGAAAAATCAATCTAAATACAGTGAATTTTAACTCTATTTGTAACGAGTGGCAGTATTCTCACTCTAAGATATTTAGAGATAGTATTTTATGAAGAGCACAAATAGTTGTAAATTAAATATTTGTATAACAATTTTATTATTTTTATTAAACAATATTAGGATTGCAACATACGAAATACTTTTTGTATCTTTTTTTTTTTTTTAATGTATCTTTATTATTTCATACATTTTTTAACAATGTTTTTTGTGTCAGACTTTTTAATAATATTTATAGAGTTCTTCACAAATATTAAGTCTGTTAATTTAAAACAATTCTATTTATATTACATATCTTATTTTTTATGTTTAATATTTTTATTTATAATAACATGTCCAATATTTCCAATATTAAAATTTGTCATTTTTCTATCATTTAGTTATATGATCCATTATCCAAGAATCATGAATTTAATCGGACCCCTCATTCATGTATGGTCAATGCGTATGGAAGGAAAGCATCGACCAGTAATAAAGCAAGTAGCTAAGGCTACAACTTGTCGGAAGAACCTGCCGCTAACAGTGGCTAAGAAATATTCACTAAGTCTCTCAGCTCGCTTTTTGTCCAAACAAGGCTTTAAACAAGATTTAATTTTTCATTTTAACGAAATTCCTATACGTCAATGTTATAATTATAATGATTTTCAACATATTTTACCTCCTGGACTTGAGGACTCTGTAGTGGTCAAAGAAGCAACTATCTGCAATATTAAGTATAAAAAAAATATGGTACTTGTGATAAACAATGAAAATGAGATGCCTATCTTTGGATTGTTACATTGGATTGTACAGGTAAACAATCATAGAGTAGGTTTAATTCTTTCAGTTTTCGATACTGTTGGGTTTAATAGTCATTTGCATTGTTATGAAGTAACACCAACTTTGCAATGGATTTATACAGAATATGAAGATCTCATTTCATATTTTCCAACTGCGTGTAGAACAGGAGCCGATGGATATATATATCTTTTAAACATATTTTATAAGATAAATAATTATATTTAAGGCAATTTATTTTCATTGTTTCTCACAAGCATATTTTTCTTATAATTTATTTTATAAGATAAATAATTATATCTTTATAAATTGTTCAAAACGATTATTTTGGTCTACATACACTTAGAAATATTAAATACGATATATGTAACGTTGAAAAACTCGTTTTATATTCCATGTAATAAATAAAATTGTAATTAATTATAATTATATATGTGTCAAATTCTTTCAAATAACCCCAATAACCTCAATAATACCACACACACACACATTCACACACCTACAAACCGTTTTAGAATATATATTCTTATTATTAAGAATATTTTTAGAGTATATTCTATAGAGTATTTTTTAGAGGATTTCCCTCTTAAGATAAGAGGAATCCTCTCAGCGCTTATTTTAGAGTAAAATACTCTTAAAATAAGTGGGATACTCTTAAAATAAGAGTACAATTTTTTCGGTGTATCAATGGTCAATGGATTACAAAAGAATGATGGGCAAGTTTATGGACCGCGCATTGTTTTCGGATCATATTGTCTTGAAAATGTAACGAGTATCTCGCGTGCTGGCAAAAGATCATGGATTGTATTGTAATGGGGGCATTGGGAGCTCATAGCTATAAGATATTTGTTGTCCAAATTCTACGTATTTCAGCTATCATTTACGCACAGGTGGCGATAATTAATTAATAAATTGAAATA
>NW_027250346.1:0-25549 GCF_030848795.1 Temnothorax nylanderi | reverse complement strand
TTCGGTTCGGTTCGGTTCGGTTGGTTCGGTTCGTTCGGTTCGGTTCGGTTTAGGTTCGGTTCGGTTGGTTAGGTTCGGTTAGTTCGGTTAGGTTCGGTTCGGTTCGTTCGGTTAGGTTGGTTCGGTTCGGTTCGGTTCGGTTCGGTTGCGGTCGGTCGGTTCGGTTCGGTTCGGGGTTAGGTTCGGTTAGGTTCGGTTCGGTTAGTTCGGTTCGGTTCGGTTAGGTTAGGTTCGGTTCGGTCTAGGTTCGGTTCGTTCGGTCGGTCGGTGCGGTTAGGTTCGGTTCGGTTCGGTTCGGTTCGGTAGGGTCGGTTCGTTAGGTTCGGTTCGGTTCGGTTCGGTTCGGTTAGGTTGGTTCGGTTCGGTTCGGTTCGGTTAGGTTTAGGTTAGGTTCGGTTAGTTCGGTTCGGTTCGGTTGGTTAGTCGTTCGGTTAGGTTCGGTTCGGTTCGGTCCGGTTCGGTTAGGTTCGGTTCGGTTCGGTTCGGTTCGGTTTCGGTTAGGTCGCGTTCGGTTCGGTTCGGTCGGTTGGTTCGGTTAGGTTGCCCGGTTTTCGGTTAGGTTCGGTTCGGTTCGGTTCGGTTCGGTTCGGGTGGTTCGGTTAGGTTCGGTTAGGTTGGTTCGGTCGGTTCGGTTGGTTCGGTTAGGTTCGGTTCGGTTTTCGGTTCGGTTCGGTGTTCGGTTCGGTTCGGTTCGGTTCGGTTCGGTTCGGTTCGGTTCGGTTCGGTTCGGTTCGGTTCGGTTCGGTTCGGTTCGGTTCGGTTCGGTTCGTTCGGTTCGGTTCGGTTCGGTTCGGTTCGGTTCGGTTCGGTTCGGTTCGGTTCGGTCGGTTCGGTTCGGTTCGGTTCGGTTAGGTTCGGTCGGTTCGGTTCGGTTCGGTTAGGTTCGGTTCGGTTCGGTTGGTTCGGTTCGGTTCGGTTCGGTTAGGTTCGGTCGGTTCGGTTAGGTTCGGTTCGGTTCGGTTCGGTTCGGTTAGGTTCGGTTCGTTCGGTTCGGTTCGGTTCGGTTCGTTCGGTTCGGTTAGGTTCGGTTCGGTTGGTTCGGTTGGTTCGGTTCGGTTCGGTTAGGTTCGGTTCGGTTCGTTCGGTTCGGTTCGGTTCGGTTCGGTTTGGTTGGTTCGGTTCGGTTCGGTTCGGTTCGGTTCGGTTCGGTTCGGTTCGGTTCGGTTCGGTTCGGTTAGGTTCGGTTCGGTTAGGTTCGGTTCGGTTCGGTTCGGTTCGTTCGGTTCGGTTTCGGTTCGGTTCGGTTCGGTTCGGTTGGTTCGGTTCGGTCGGTTCGGTTCGGTTCGGTTCGGTTCGGTTCGGTTCGGTTCGGTTCGGTTCGGTTCGGTTCGGTTCGGTTCGGTTCGGTTCGGTTCGGTTCGGTTCGGTTCGGTTCGGTTCGGTTCGGTTCGGTTCGGTTAGGTTCGGTTCGGTTCGGTTGGTTCGGTTCGGTTAGGTTAGGTTCGGTTCGGTTGGTTCGGTTAGGTTCGGTTCGGTTAGGTTCGGTTCGGTTCGGTTCGGTTCGGTTAGGTTCGGTTCGGTTCGGTTAGGTTCGGTTCGGTTCGGTTCGGTGGTCGGTTCGGTTCGGTTTCGTTCGGTTCGGTTCGGTTCGGTTAGGTTCGGTTCGGTTCGGTTCGGTTCGGTTCGGTTCGGTTCGGTCGGTTCGGTTCGGTTCGGTTCGGTTCGGTTCGGTTCGGTTCGGTTCGGTTCGGTTCGGTTCGGTTCGGTTCGGTTCGGTTCGGTTCGGTTCGGTTCGGTTCGGTTCGGTTCGGTTCGGTTCGGTTCGGTTCGGTTCGGTTCGGTTCGGTTCGGTTCGGTCGGTTCGGTTCGGTTCGGTTCGGTTCGGTTCGGTTCGGTTCGGTTCGGTTCGGTTCGGTTCGGTTCGGTTCGGTTCGGTTCGGTTCGGTTCGGTTCGGTTCGGTTCGGTTCGGTTCGGTTCGGTTCGGTTCGGTTCGGTTCGGTTCGGTTCGGTTCGGTTCGGTTCGGTTCGGTTGTTCGGTTCGGTTCGTTTGTTCGGTTCGGTTCGGTTCGGTTCGGTTCGGTTCGGTTCGGTTCGGTTCGGTTCGGTTCGGTTCGGTTCGGTTCGGTTCGGTTCGGTTCGGTTCGGTTCGGTTAGGTTAGGTTCGGTTCGGTTCGGTTCGGTTCGGTTCGGTTCGGTTCGGTTCGGTTCGGTTCGGTTCGGTTCGGTTCGGTTAGGTTCGGTTCGGTTCGGTTCGGTTCGGTTCGGTTCGGTTCGGTTCGGTTCGGTTCGGTCGGTTCGGTTCGGTTCGGTTCGGTCGGTTCGGTTCGGTTCGGTTCGGTTCGGTTAGGTTCGGTTCGGTTCGGTCGGTTCGGTTCGGTTCGGTTCGGTTCGGTTCGGTTCGGTTCGGTTCGGTTCGGTTCGGTTCGGTTCGGTTCGGTTCGGTTCGGTTCGGTTCGGTTCGGTTCGGTTCGGTTCGGTTGGTTCGGTTCGGTTCGGTTCGGTTCGGTTCGGTAGGTTCGGTTCGGTTCGGTTCGGTTCGGTTCGGTTCGGTTCGGTTCGGTTCGGTTCGGTTCGGTTCGGTTCGGTTCGGTTCGGTTCGGTTCGGTTCGGTTCGGTTCGGTTCGGTTCGGTTCGGTTCGGTTCGGTTCGGTTCGGTTCGGTTCGGTTCGGTTCGGTTCGGTTCGGTTCGGTTCGGTTCGGTTCGGTTCGGTTCGGTTCGGTTCGGTTCGGTTCGGTTCGGTTCGGTTCGGTTCGGTTCGGTTCGGTTCGGTTCGGTTCGGTTCGGTTCGGTTCGGTTCGGTCGGTTCGGTTCGGTTCGGTTCGGTTCGGTTCGGTTCGGTTCGGTTCGGTCGGTTCGGTTCGGTTCGGTTCGGTTCGGTTCGGTTCGGTTCGGTTCGGTTCGGTTCGGTTCGGTTCGGTTCGGTTCGGTTCGGTTCGGTTCGGTTCGGTTCGGTTCGGTTCGGTTCGGTTCGGTTCGGTTCGGTTCGGTTCGGTTCGGTTCGGTTCGGTTCGGTTCGGTTCGGTTCGGTTCGGTTCGGTTCGGTTCGGTTCGGTTCGGTTCGGTCGGTTCGGTTCGGTTCGGTTCGGTTCGGTTCGGTTCGGTTCGGTTCGGTTCGGTTCGTTCGGTTCGGTTCGGTTCGGTTCGGTTCGGTTCGGTTCGGTTCGGTTCGGTTCGGTTCGGTTCGGTTCGGTTCGGTTCGGTTCGGTTCGGTTCGGTTCGGTTCGGTTCGGTTCGGTTCGGTTCGGTTCGGTTCGGTTCGGTTCGGTTCGGTTCGGTTCGGTTCGGTTCGGTTCGGTTCGGTTCGGTTCGGTTCGGTTCGGTTCGGTTCGGTTCGTTCGGTTCGGTTCGGTTCGGTTCGGTTCGGTTCGGTTCGGTTCGGTTCGGTTCGGTTCGGTTCGGTTCGGTTCGGTTCGGTTCGGTTCGGTTCGGTTCGGTTCGGTTCGGTTCGGTTCGGTTCGGTTCGGTTCGGTTCGGTTCGGTTCGGTTCGGTTCGTTCGGTTCGGTTCGGTTCGGTTCGGTTCGGTTCGGTTCGGTTCGGTTCGGTTCGGTTCGGTTCGGTTCGGTTCGGTTCGGTTCGGTTCGGTTCGGTTCGGTTCGGTTCGGTTCGGTTCGGTTCGGTTCGGTTCGGTTCGGTTCGGTTCGGTTCGGTTCGGTTCGGTTCGGTTCGGTTCGGTTCGGTTCGGTTCGGTTCGGTTCGGTTCGGTTCGGTTCGGTTCGGTTCGGTTCGGTTCGGTTCGGTTCGGTTCGGTTCGGTTCGGTTCGGTTCGGTTCGGTTCGGTTCGGTTCGGTTCGGTTCGGTTCGGTTCGGTTCGGTTCGGTTCGGTTCGGTTCGGTTCGGTTCGGTTCGGTTCGGTTCGGTTCGGTTCGGTTCGGTTCGGTTCGGTTCGGTTCGGTTCGGTTCGGTTCGGTTCGGTTCGGTTCGGTTCGGTTCGGTTCGGTTCGGTTCGGTTCGGTTCGGTTCGGTTCGGTTCGGTTCGGTTCGGTTCGGTTCGGTTCGGTTCGGTTCGGTTCGGTTCGGTTCGGTTCGGTTCGGTTCGGTTCGGTTCGGTTCGGTTCGGTTCGGTTCGGTTCGGTTCGGTTCGGTTCGGTTCGGTTCGGTTCGGTTCGGTTCGGTTCGGTTCGGTTCGGTTCGGTTCGGTTCGGTTCGGTTCGGTTCGGTTCGGTTCGGTTCGGTTCGGTTCGGTTCGGTTCGGTTCGGTTCGGTTCGGTTCGGTTCGGTTCGGTTCGGTTCGGTTCGGTTCGGTTCGGTTCGGTTCGGTTCGGTTCGGTTCGGTTCGGTTCGGTTCGGTTCGGTTCGGTTCGGTTCGGTTCGGTTCGGTTCGGTTCGGTTCGGTTCGGTTCGGTTCGGTTCGGTTCGGTTCGGTTCGGTTCGGTTCGGTCGGTTCGGTTCGGTTCGGTTCGGTTCGGTTCGGTTCGGTTCGGTTCGGTTCGGTTCGGTTCGGTTCGGTTCGGTTCGGTTCGGTTCGGTTCGGTCGGTTCGGTTCGGTTCGGTTCGGTTCGGTTCGGTTCGGTTCGGTTCGGTTCGGTTCGGTTCGGTTCGGTTCGGTTCGGTTCGGTTCGGTTCGGTTCGGTTCGGTTCGGTTCGGTTCGGTTCGGTTCGGTTCGGTTCGGTTCGGTTCGGTTCGGTTCGGTTCGGTTCGGTTCGGTTCGGTTCGGTTCGGTTCGGTTCGGTTCGGTTCGGTTCGGTTCGGTTCGGTTCGGTTCGGTTCGGTTCGGTTCGGTTCGGTTCGGTTCGGTTCGGTTCGGTTCGGTTCGGTTCGGTTCGGTTCGGTTCGGTTCGGTTCGGTTCGGTTCGGTTCGGTTCGGTTCGGTTCGGTTCGGTTCGGTTCGGTTCGGTTCGGTTCGGTTCGGTTCGGTTCGGTTCGGTTCGGTTCGGTTCGGTTCGGTTCGGTTCGGTTCGGTTCGGTTCGGTTCGGTTCGGTTCGGTTCGGTTCGGTTCGGTTCGGTTCGGTTCGGTTCGGTTCGGTTCGGTTCGGTTCGGTTCGGTTCGGTTCGGTTCGGTTCGGTTCGGTTCGGTTCGGTTCGGTTCGGTTCGGTTCGGTTCGGTTCGGTTCGGTTCGGTTCGGTTCGGTTCGGTTCGGTTCGGTTCGGTTCGGTTCGGTTCGGTTCGGTTCGGTTCGGTTCGGTTCGGTTCGGTTCGGTTCGGTTCGGTTCGGTTCGGTTCGGTTCGGTTCGGTTCGGTTCGGTTCGGTTCGGTTCGGTTCGGTTCGGTTCGGTTCGGTTCGGTTCGGTTCGGTTCGGTTCGGTTCGGTTCGGTTCGGTTCGGTTCGGTTCGGTTCGGTTCGGTTCGGTTCGGTTCGGTTCGGTTCGGTTCGGTTCGGTTCGGTTCGGTTCGGTTCGGTTCGGTTCGGTTCGGTTCGGTTCGGTTCGGTTCGGTTCGGTTCGGTTCGGTTCGGTTCGGTTCGGTTCGGTTCGGTTCGGTTCGGTTCGGTTCGGTTCGGTTCGGTTCGGTTCGGTTCGGTTCGGTTCGGTTCGGTTCGGTTCGGTTCGGTTCGGTTCGGTTCGGTTCGGTTCGGTTCGGTTCGGTTCGGTTCGGTTCGGTTCGGTTCGGTTCGGTTCGGTTCGGTTCGGTTCGGTTCGGTTCGGTTCGGTTCGGTTCGGTTCGGTTCGGTTCGGTTCGGTTCGGTTCGGTTCGGTTCGGTTCGGTTCGGTTCGGTTCGGTTCGGTTCGGTTCGGTTCGGTTCGGTTCGGTTCGGTTCGGTTCGGTTCGGTTCGGTTCGGTTCGGTTCGGTTCGGTTCGGTTCGGTTCGGTTCGGTTCGGTTCGGTTCGGTTCGGTTCGGTTCGGTTCGGTTCGGTTCGGTTCGGTTCGGTTCGGTTCGGTTCGGTTCGGTTCGGTTCGGTTCGGTTCGGTTCGGTTCGGTTCGGTTCGGTTCGGTTCGGTTCGGTTCGGTTCGGTTCGGTTCGGTTCGGTTCGGTTCGGTTCGGTTCGGTTCGGTTCGGTTCGGTTCGGTTCGGTTCGGTTCGGTTCGGTTCGGTTCGGTTCGGTTCGGTTCGGTTCGGTTCGGTTCGGTTCGGTTCGGTTCGGTTCGGTTCGGTTCGGTTCGGTTCGGTTCGGTTCGGTTCGGTTCGGTTCGGTTCGGTTCGGTTCGGTTCGGTTCGGTTCGGTTCGGTTCGGTTCGGTTCGGTTCGGTTCGGTTCGGTTCGGTTCGGTTCGGTTCGGTTCGGTTCGGTTCGGTTCGGTTCGGTTCGGTTCGGTTCGGTTCGGTTCGGTTCGGTTCGGTTCGGTTCGGTTCGGTTCGGTTCGGTTCGGTTCGGTTCGGTTCGGTTCGGTTCGGTTCGGTTCGGTTCGGTTCGGTTCGGTTCGGTTCGGTTCGGTTCGGTTCGGTTCGGTTCGGTTCGGTTCGGTTCGGTTCGGTTCGGTTCGGTTCGGTTCGGTTCGGTTCGGTTCGGTTCGGTTCGGTTCGGTTCGGGTTCGGTTCGGTTCGGTTCGGTTCGGTTCGGTTCGGTTCGGTTCGGTTCGGTTCGGTTCGGTTCGGTTCGGTTCGGTTCGGTTCGGTTCGGTTCGGTTCGGTTCGGTTCGGTTCGGTTCGGTTCGGTTCGGTTCGGTTCGGTTCGGTTCGGTTCGGTTCGGTTCGGTTCGGTTCGGTTCGGTTCGGTTCGGTTCGGTTCGGTTCGGTTCGGTTCGGTTCGGTTCGGTTCGGTTCGGTTCGGTTCGGTTCGGTTCGGTTCGGTTCGGTTCGGTTCGGTTCGGTTCGGTTCGGTTCGGTTCGGTTCGGTTCGGTTCGGTTCGGTTCGGTTCGGTTCGGTTCGGTTCGGTTCGGTTCGGTTCGGTTCGGTTCGGTTCGGTTCGGTTCGGTTCGGTTCGGTTCGGTTCGGTTCGGTTCGGTTCGGTTCGGTTCGGTTCGGTTCGGTTCGGTTCGGTTCGGTTCGGTTCGGTTCGGTTCGGTTCGGTTCGGTTCGGTTCGGTTCGGTTCGGTTCGGTTCGGTTCGGTTCGGTTCGGTTCGGTTCGGTTCGGTTCGGTTCGGTTCGGTTCGGTTCGGTTCGGTTCGGTTCGGTTCGGTTCGGTTCGGTTCGGTTCGGTTCGGTTCGGTTCGGTTCGGTTCGGTTCGGTTCGGTTCGGTTCGGTTCGGTTCGGTTCGGTTCGGTTCGGTTCGGTTCGGTTCGGTTCGGTTCGGTTCGGTTCGGTTCGGTTCGGTTCGGTTCGGTTCGGTTCGGTTCGGTTCGGTTCGGTTCGGTTCGGTTCGGTTCGGTTCGGTTCGGTTCGGTTCGGTTCGGTTCGGTTCGGTTCGGTTCGGTTCGGTTCGGTTCGGTTCGGTTCGGTTCGGTTCGGTTCGGTTCGGTTCGGTTCGGTTCGGTTCGGTTCGGTTCGGTTCGGTTCGGTTCGGTTCGGTTCGGTTCGGTTCGGTTCGGTTCGGTTCGGTTCGGTTCGGTTCGGTTCGGTTCGGTTCGGTTCGGTTCGGTTCGGTTCGGTTCGGTTCGGTTCGGTTCGGTTCGGTTCGGTTCGGTTCGGTTCGGTTCGGTTCGGTTCGGTTCGGTTCGGTTCGGTTCGGTTCGGTTCGGTTCGGTTCGGTTCGGTTCGGTTCGGTTCGGTTCGGTTCGGTTCGGTTCGGTTCGGTTCGGTTCGGTTCGGTTCGGTTCGGTTCGGTTCGGTTCGGTTCGGTTCGGTTCGGTTCGGTTCGGTTCGGTTCGGTTCGGTTCGGTTCGGTTCGGTTCGGTTCGGTTCGGTTCGGTTCGGTTCGGTTCGGTTCGGTTCGGTTCGGTTCGGTTCGGTTCGGTTCGGTTCGGTTCGGTTCGGTTCGGTTCGGTTCGGTTCGGTTCGGTTCGGTTCGGTTCGGTTCGGTTCGGTTCGGTTCGGTTCGGTTCGGTTCGGTTCGGTTCGGTTCGGTTCGGTTCGGTTCGGTTCGGTTCGGTTCGGTTCGGTTCGGTTCGGTTCGGTTCGGTTCGGTTCGGTTCGGTTCGGTTCGGTTCGGTTCGGTTCGGTTCGGTTCGGTTCGGTTCGGTTCGGTTCGGTTCGGTTCGGTTCGGTTCGGTTCGGTTCGGTTCGGTTCGGTTCGGTTCGGTTCGGTTCGGTTCGGTTCGGTTCGGTTCGGTTCGGTTCGGTTCGGTTCGGTTCGGTTCGGTTCGGTTCGGTTCGGTTCGGTTCGGTTCGGTTCGGTTCGGTTCGGTTCGGTTCGGTTCGGTTCGGTTCGGTTCGGTTCGGTTCGGTTCGGTTCGGTTCGGTTCGGTTCGGTTCGGTTCGGTTCGGTTCGGTTCGGTTCGGTTCGGTTCGGTTCGGTTCGGTTCGGTTCGGTTCGGTTCGGTTCGGTTCGGTTCGGTTCGGTTCGGTTCGGTTCGGTTCGGTTCGGTTCGGTTCGGTTCGGTTCGGTTCGGTTCGGTTCGGTTCGGTTCGGTTCGGTTCGGTTCGGTTCGGTTCGGTTCGGTTCGGTTCGGTTCGGTTCGGTTCGGTTCGGTTCGGTTCGGTTCGGTTCGGTTCGGTTCGGTTCGGTTCGGTTCGGTTCGGTTCGGTTCGGTTCGGTTCGGTTCGGTTCGGTTCGGTTCGGTTCGGTTCGGTTCGGTTCGGTTCGGTTCGGTTCGGTTCGGTTCGGTTCGGTTCGGTTCGGTTCGGTTCGGTTCGGTTCGGTTCGGTTCGGTTCGGTTCGGTTCGGTTCGGTTCGGTTCGGTTCGGTTCGGTTCGGTTCGGTTCGGTTCGGTTCGGTTCGGTTCGGTTCGGTTCGGTTCGGTTCGGTTCGGTTCGGTTCGGTTCGGTTCGGTTCGGTTCGGTTCGGTTCGGTTCGGTTCGGTTCGGTTCGGTTCGGTTCGGTTCGGTTCGGTTCGGTTCGGTTCGGTTCGGTTCGGTTCGGTTCGGTTCGGTTCGGTTCGGTTCGGTTCGGTTCGGTTCGGTTCGGTTCGGTTCGGTTCGGTTCGGTTCGGTTCGGTTCGGTTCGGTTCGGTTCGGTTCGGTTCGGTTCGGTTCGGTTCGGTTCGGTTCGGTTCGGTTCGGTTCGGTTCGGTTCGGTTCGGTTCGGTTCGGTTCGGTTCGGTTCGGTTCGGTTCGGTTCGGTTCGGTTCGGTTCGGTTCGGTTCGGTTCGGTTCGGTTCGGTTCGGTTCGGTTCGGTTCGGTTCGGTTCGGTTCGGTTCGGTTCGGTTCGGTTCGGTTCGGTTCGGTTCGGTTCGGTTCGGTTCGGTTCGGTTCGGTTCGGTTCGGTTCGGTTCGGTTCGGTTCGGTTCGGTTCGGTTCGGTTCGGTTCGGTTCGGTTCGGTTCGGTTCGGTTCGGTTCGGTTCGGTTCGGTTCGGTTCGGTTCGGTTCGGTTCGGTTCGGTTCGGTTCGGTTCGGTTCGGTTCGGTTCGGTTCGGTTCGGTTCGGTTCGGTTCGGTTCGGTTCGGTTCGGTTCGGTTCGGTTCGGTTCGGTTCGGTTCGGTTCGGTTCGGTTCGGTTCGGTTCGGTTCGGTTCGGTTCGGTTCGGTTCGGTTCGGTTCGGTTCGGTTCGGTTCGGTTCGGTTCGGTTCGGTTCGGTTCGGTTCGGTTCGGTTCGGTTCGGTTCGGTTCGGTTCGGTTCGGTTCGGTTCGGTTCGGTTCGGTTCGGTTCGGTTCGGTTCGGTTCGGTTCGGTTCGGTTCGGTTCGGTTCGGTTCGGTTCGGTTCGGTTCGGTTCGGTTCGGTTCGGTTCGGTTCGGTTCGGTTCGGTTCGGTTCGGTTCGGTTCGGTTCGGTTCGGTTCGGTTCGGTTCGGTTCGGTTCGGTTCGGTTCGGTTCGGTTCGGTTCGGTTCGGTTCGGTTCGGTTCGGTTCGGTTCGGTTCGGTTCGGTTCGGTTCGGTTCGGTTCGGTTCGGTTCGGTTCGGTTCGGTTCGGTTCGGTTCGGTTCGGTTCGGTTCGGTTCGGTTCGGTTCGGTTCGGTTCGGTTCGGTTCGGTTCGGTTCGGTTCGGTTCGGTTCGGTTCGGTTCGGTTCGGTTCGGTTCGGTTCGGTTCGGTTCGGTTCGGTTCGGTTCGGTTCGGTTCGGTTCGGTTCGGTTCGGTTCGGTTCGGTTCGGTTCGGTTCGGTTCGGTTCGGTTCGGTTCGGTTCGGTTCGGTTCGGTTCGGTTCGGTTCGGTTCGGTTCGGTTCGGTTCGGTTCGGTTCGGTTCGGTTCGGTTCGGTTCGGTTCGGTTCGGTTCGGTTCGGTTCGGTTCGGTTCGGTTCGGTTCGGTTCGGTTCGGTTCGGTTCGGTTCGGTTCGGTTCGGTTCGGTTCGGTTCGGTTCGGTTCGGTTCGGTTCGGTTCGGTTCGGTTCGGTTCGGTTCGGTTCGGTTCGGTTCGGTTCGGTTCGGTTCGGTTCGGTTCGGTTCGGTTCGGTTCGGTTCGGTTCGGTTCGGTTCGGTTCGGTTCGGTTCGGTTCGGTTCGGTTCGGTTCGGTTCGGTTCGGTTCGGTTCGGTTCGGTTCGGTTCGGTTCGGTTCGGTTCGGTTCGGTTCGGTTCGGTTCGGTTCGGTTCGGTTCGGTTCGGTTCGGTTCGGTTCGGTTCGGTTCGGTTCGGTTCGGTTCGGTTCGGTTCGGTTCGGTTCGGTTCGGTTCGGTTCGGTTCGGTTCGGTTCGGTTCGGTTCGGTTCGGTTCGGTTCGGTTCGGTTCGGTTCGGTTCGGTTCGGTTCGGTTCGGTTCGGTTCGGTTCGGTTCGGTTCGGTTCGGTTCGGTTCGGTTCGGTTCGGTTCGGTTCGGTTCGGTTCGGTTCGGTTCGGTTCGGTTCGGTTCGGTTCGGTTCGGTTCGGTTCGGTTCGGTTCGGTTCGGTTCGGTTCGGTTCGGTTCGGTTCGGTTCGGTTCGGTTCGGTTCGGTTCGGTTCGGTTCGGTTCGGTTCGGTTCGGTTCGGTTCGGTTCGGTTCGGTTCGGTTCGGTTCGGTTCGGTTCGGTTCGGTTCGGTTCGGTTCGGTTCGGTTCGGTTCGGTTCGGTTCGGTTCGGTTCGGTTCGGTTCGGTTCGGTTCGGTTCGGTTCGGTTCGGTTCGGTTCGGTTCGGTTCGGTTCGGTTCGGTTCGGTTCGGTTCGGTTCGGTTCGGTTCGGTTCGGTTCGGTTCGGTTCGGTTCGGTTCGGTTCGGTTCGGTTCGGTTCGGTTCGGTTCGGTTCGGTTCGGTTCGGTTCGGTTCGGTTCGGTTCGGTTCGGTTCGGTTCGGTTCGGTTCGGTTCGGTTCGGTTCGGTTCGGTTCGGTTCGGTTCGGTTCGGTTCGGTTCGGTTCGGTTCGGTTCGGTTCGGTTCGGTTCGGTTCGGTTCGGTTCGGTTCGGTTCGGTTCGGTTCGGTTCGGTTCGGTTCGGTTCGGTTCGGTTCGGTTCGGTTCGGTTCGGTTCGGTTCGGTTCGGTTCGGTTCGGTTCGGTTCGGTTCGGTTCGGTTCGGTTCGGTTCGGTTCGGTTCGGTTCGGTTCGGTTCGGTTCGGTTCGGTTCGGTTCGGTTCGGTTCGGTTCGGTTCGGTTCGGTTCGGTTCGGTTCGGTTCGGTTCGGTTCGGTTCGGTTCGGTTCGGTTCGGTTCGGTTCGGTTCGGTTCGGTTCGGTTCGGTTCGGTTCGGTTCGGTTCGGTTCGGTTCGGTTCGGTTCGGTTCGGTTCGGTTCGGTTCGGTTCGGTTCGGTTCGGTTCGGTTCGGTTCGGTTCGGTTCGGTTCGGTTCGGTTCGGTTCGGTTCGGTTCGGTTCGGTTCGGTTCGGTTCGGTTCGGTTCGGTTCGGTTCGGTTCGGTTCGGTTCGGTTCGGTTCGGTTCGGTTCGGTTCGGTTCGGTTCGGTTCGGTTCGGTTCGGTTCGGTTCGGTTCGGTTCGGTTCGGTTCGGTTCGGTTCGGTTCGGTTCGGTTCGGTTCGGTTCGGTTCGGTTCGGTTCGGTTCGGTTCGGTTCGGTTCGGTTCGGTTCGGTTCGGTTCGGTTCGGTTCGGTTCGGTTCGGTTCGGTTCGGTTCGGTTCGGTTCGGTTCGGTTCGGTTCGGTTCGGTTCGGTTCGGTTCGGTTCGGTTCGGTTCGGTTCGGTTCGGTTCGGTTCGGTTCGGTTCGGTTCGGTTCGGTTCGGTTCGGTTCGGTTCGGTTCGGTTCGGTTCGGTTCGGTTCGGTTCGGTTCGGTTCGGTTCGGTTCGGTTCGGTTCGGTTCGGTTCGGTTCGGTTCGGTTCGGTTCGGTTCGGTTCGGTTCGGTTCGGTTCGGTTCGGTTCGGTTCGGTTCGGTTCGGTTCGGTTCGGTTCGGTTCGGTTCGGTTCGGTTCGGTTCGGTTCGGTTCGGTTCGGTTCGGTTCGGTTCGGTTCGGTTCGGTTCGGTTCGGTTCGGTTCGGTTCGGTTCGGTTCGGTTCGGTTCGGTTCGGTTCGGTTCGGTTCGGTTCGGTTCGGTTCGGTTCGGTTCGGTTCGGTTCGGTTCGGTTCGGTTCGGTTCGGTTCGGTTCGGTTCGGTTCGGTTCGGTTCGGTTCGGTTCGGTTCGGTTCGGTTCGGTTCGGTTCGGTTCGGTTCGGTTCGGTTCGGTTCGGTTCGGTTCGGTTCGGTTCGGTTCGGTTCGGTTCGGTTCGGTTCGGTTCGGTTCGGTTCGGTTCGGTTCGGTTCGGTTCGGTTCGGTTCGGTTCGGTTCGGTTCGGTTCGGTTCGGTTCGGTTCGGTTCGGTTCGGTTCGGTTCGGTTCGGTTCGGTTCGGTTCGGTTCGGTTCGGTTCGGTTCGGTTCGGTTCGGTTCGGTTCGGTTCGGTTCGGTTCGGTTCGGTTCGGTTCGGTTCGGTTCGGTTCGGTTCGGTTCGGTTCGGTTCGGTTCGGTTCGGTTCGGTTCGGTTCGGTTCGGTTCGGTTCGGTTCGGTTCGGTTCGGTTCGGTTCGGTTCGGTTCGGTTCGGTTCGGTTCGGTTCGGTTCGGTTCGGTTCGGTTCGGTTCGGTTCGGTTCGGTTCGGTTCGGTTCGGTTCGGTTCGGTTCGGTTCGGTTCGGTTCGGTTCGGTTCGGTTCGGTTCGGTTCGGTTCGGTTCGGTTCGGTTCGGTTCGGTTCGGTTCGGTTCGGTTCGGTTCGGTTCGGTTCGGTTCGGTTCGGTTCGGTTCGGTTCGGTTCGGTTCGGTTCGGTTCGGTTCGGTTCGGTTCGGTTCGGTTCGGTTCGGTTCGGTTCGGTTCGGTTCGGTTCGGTTCGGTTCGGTTCGGTTCGGTTCGGTTCGGTTCGGTTCGGTTCGGTTCGGTTCGGTTCGGTTCGGTTCGGTTCGGTTCGGTTCGGTTCGGTTCGGTTCGGTTCGGTTCGGTTCGGTTCGGTTCGGTTCGGTTCGGTTCGGTTCGGTTCGGTTCGGTTCGGTTCGGTTCGGTTCGGTTCGGTTCGGTTCGGTTCGGTTCGGTTCGGTTCGGTTCGGTTCGGTTCGGTTCGGTTCGGTTCGGTTCGGTTCGGTTCGGTTCGGTTCGGTTCGGTTCGGTTCGGTTCGGTTCGGTTCGGTTCGGTTCGGTTCGGTTCGGTTCGGTTCGGTTCGGTTCGGTTCGGTTCGGTTCGGTTCGGTTCGGTTCGGTTCGGTTCGGTTCGGTTCGGTTCGGTTCGGTTCGGTTCGGTTCGGTTCGGTTCGGTTCGGTTCGGTTCGGTTCGGTTCGGTTCGGTTCGGTTCGGTTCGGTTCGGTTCGGTTCGGTTCGGTTCGGTTCGGTTCGGTTCGGTTCGGTTCGGTTCGGTTCGGTTCGGTTCGGTTCGGTTCGGTTCGGTTCGGTTCGGTTCGGTTCGGTTCGGTTCGGTTCGGTTCGGTTCGGTTCGGTTCGGTTCGGTTCGGTTCGGTTCGGTTCGGTTCGGTTCGGTTCGGTTCGGTTCGGTTCGGTTCGGTTCGGTTCGGTTCGGTTCGGTTCGGTTCGGTTCGGTTCGGTTCGGTTCGGTTCGGTTCGGTTCGGTTCGGTTCGGTTCGGTTCGGTTCGGTTCGGTTCGGTTCGGTTCGGTTCGGTTCGGTTCGGTTCGGTTCGGTTCGGTTCGGTTCGGTTCGGTTCGGTTCGGTTCGGTTCGGTTCGGTTCGGTTCGGTTCGGTTCGGTTCGGTTCGGTTCGGTTCGGTTCGGTTCGGTTCGGTTCGGTTCGGTTCGGTTCGGTTCGGTTCGGTTCGGTTCGGTTCGGTTCGGTTCGGTTCGGTTCGGTTCGGTTCGGTTCGGTTCGGTTCGGTTCGGTTCGGTTCGGTTCGGTTCGGTTCGGTTCGGTTCGGTTCGGTTCGGTTCGGTTCGGTTCGGTTCGGTTCGGTTCGGTTCGGTTCGGTTCGGTTCGGTTCGGTTCGGTTCGGTTCGGTTCGGTTCGGTTCGGTTCGGTTCGGTTCGGTTCGGTTCGGTTCGGTTCGGTTCGGTTCGGTTCGGTTCGGTTCGGTTCGGTTCGGTTCGGTTCGGTTCGGTTCGGTTCGGTTCGGTTCGGTTCGGTTCGGTTCGGTTCGGTTCGGTTCGGTTCGGTTCGGTTCGGTTCGGTTCGGTTCGGTTCGGTTCGGTTAGGTTCGGTTCGGTTCGGTTCGGTTCGGTTCGGTTCGGTTCGGTTCGGTCGGTTCGGTTCGGTTCGGTTCGGTTCGGTTCGGTTCGGTTCGGTTCGGTTCGGTTCGGTTCGGTTCGGTTCGGTTCGGTTCGGTTCGGTTCGGTTCGGTTCGGTTCGGTTCGGTTCGGGTTCGGTTAGGTTCGGTTCGGTTCGGTTCGGTTCGGTTCGGGTTCGGTTCGGTTCGGTTCGGTTCGGTTCGGTTCGGTTCGGTTCGGTTAGGTTCGGTTCGGTTCGGTTCGGGTTCGGTTCGGTTCGGTTCGGTTCGGTTCGGTTCGGTTCGGTTCGGTTAGGTTCGGTTCGGTTCGGTTCGGTTCGGTTCGGTTCGGTCGGTTCGGTTCGGTTCGGTTCGGTTCGGTTCGGTTCGGTTCGGTTCGGTTCGGTTCGGTTCGGTTCGGTTCGGTTCGGTTCGGTTCGGTTCGGTTCGGTTCGGTCGGTTCGGTTCGGTTCGGTTCGGTTCGGTTCGGTTCGGTTCGGTTAGGTTCGGTTCGGTTCGGTTCGGTTAGGTTCGGTCGGTTCGGTTCGGTTCGGTTCGGTTCGGTTCGGTTCGGTTCGGTTCGGTTCGGTTCGGTTCGGTTCGGTTCGGTTCGGTTCGGTTCGGTTCGGTTCGGTTTCGGTTCGGTTCGGTTCGGTTCGGTTCGGTTCGGTTCGGTTCGGTTCGGTTCGGTTCGGTTCGGTTCGGTTCGGTTCGGTTCGGTTCGGTTCGGTTCGGTTCGGTTCGGTTCGGTTCGGTTCGGTTCGGTTCGGTTCGGTTCGGTTCGGTTCGGTTCGGTTCGGTTCGGTTCGGTTCGGTTCGGTTCGGTTCGGTTCGGTTCGGTTCGGTTCGGTTCGGTTCGGTTCGGTTCGGTTCGGTTCGGTTCGGTTCGGTTCGGTTCGGTTCGGTTCGGTTCGGTTAGGTTCGGTTCGGTTCGGTTCGGTTCGGTTCGGTTCGGTTCGGTTCGGTTCGGTTCGGTTCGGTTCGGTTCGGTTCGGTTCGGTTCGGTTCGGTTCGGTTCGGTTCGGTTCGGTTCGGTTCGGTTCGGTTCGGTTCGGTTCGGTTCGGTTCGGTTCGGTTCGGTTCGGTTCGGTTCGGTTCGGTTCGGTTCGGTTCGGTTCGGTTCGGTTCGGTTCGGTTCGGTTCGGTTCGGTTCGGTTCGGTTCGGTTCGGTTCGGTTCGGTTCGGTTCGGTTCGGTTCGGTTCGGTTCGGTTCGGTTCGGTTCGGTTCGGTTCGGTTCGGTTCGGTTCGGTTCGGTTCGGTTCGGTTCGGTTCGGTTCGGTTCGGTTCGGTTCGGTTCGGTTCGGTTCGGTTCGGTTCGGTTCGGTTCGGTTCGGTTCGGTTCGGTTCGGTTCGGTTCGGTTCGGTTCGGTTCGGTTCGGTTCGGTTCGGTTCGGTTCGGTTCGGTTCGGTTCGGTTCGGTTCGGTTCGGTTCGGTTCGGTTCGGTTCGGTTCGGTTCGGTTCGGTTCGGTTCGGTTCGGTTCGGTTCGGTTCGGTTCGGTTCGGTTCGGTTCGGTTCGGTTCGGTTCGGTTCGGTTCGGTTCGGTTCGGTTCGGTTCGGTTCGGTTCGGTTCGGTTCGGTTCGGTTCGGTCGGTTCGGTTCGGTTCGGTTCGGTTCGGTTCGGTCGGTTCGGTTCGGTTCGGTTCGGTTCGGTTCGGGTTCGGTTCGGTTCGGTTCGGTTCGGTTCGGTTCGGTTCGGTTCGGTTCGGTTCGGTTCGGTTAGGTTCGGTTCGGTTCGGTTCGGTCGGTTCGGTTCGGTTCGGTTCGGTTCGGTTCGGTTCGGTTCGGTTCGGTTCGGTTCGGTTTCGGTTCGGTTCGGTTCGGTTCGGTTTCGGTTCGGTTCGGTTCGGTTCGGTTCGGTTCGGTTCGGTTCGGTTCGGTTCGGTTCGGTTCGGTTCGGTTCGGTTCGGTTCGGTTCGGTTCGGTTCGGTTCGGTTCGGTTCGGTTCGGTTCGGTTCGGTTCGGTTCGGTTCGGTTCGGTTCGGTTCGGTTCGGTTCGGTTCGGTTCGGTTCGGTTCGGTTCGGTTCGGTTCGGTTCGGTTCGGTTCGGTTTCGGTTCGGTTCGGTTCGGTTCGGTTCGGTTCGGTTCGGTTCGGTTCGGTTCGGTTCGGTTCGGTTCGGTTCGGTTCGGTTTCGGTTCGGTTCGGTTCGGTTCGGTTCGGTTCGGTTCGGTTCGGTTCGGTTCGGTTCGGTTCGGTTCGGTTCGGTTCGGTTCGGTTCGGTTCGGTTCGGTTCGGTTCGGTTCGGTTCGGTTCGGTTCGGTTCGGTTCGGTTCGGTTCGGTTCGGTTCGGTTCGGTTCGGTTCGGTTCGGTTCGGTTCGGTTCGGTTCGGTTCGGTTCGGTTCGGTTCGGTTCGGTTCGGTTCGGTTCGGTTCGGTTCGGTTCGGTTCGGTTCGGTTCGGTTCGGTTCGGTTCGGTTCGGTTCGGTTCGGTTCGGTTCGGTTCGGTTCGGTTCGGTTCGGTTCGGTTCGGTTCGGTTCGGTTCGGTTCGGTTCGGTTCGGTTCGGTTCGGTTCGGTTCGGTTCGGTTCGGTTCGGTTCGGTTCGGTTCGGTTCGGTTCGGTTCGGTTCGGTTCGGTTCGGTTCGGTTCGGTTCGGTCGGTTCGGTTCGGTTCGGTTCGGTTCGGTTCGGTTCGGTTCGGTTCGGTTCGGTTCGGTTCGGTTCGGTTCGGTTCGGTTCGGTTCGGTTCGGTCGGTTCGGTTCGGTTCGGTTCGGTTCGGTTCGGTTCGGTTCGGTTCGGTTCGGTTCGGTTCGGTTCGGTTCGGTTCGGTTCGGTTCGGTTCGGTTCGGTTCGGTTCGGTTCGGTTCGGTTCGGTTCGGTTCGGTTCGGTTCGGTTCGGTTCGGTTCGGTTCGGTTCGGTTCGGTTCGGTTTCGGTTCGGTTCGGTTCGGTTCGGTTCGGTTCGGTTCGGTTCGGTTCGGTTCGGTTCGGTTCGGTTCGGTTCGGTTCGGTTCGGTTCGGTTCGGTTCGGTTCGGTTCGGTTCGGTTCGGTTCGGTTCGGTTCGGTTCGGTTCGGTTCGGTTCGGTTCGGTTCGGTTGGTTCGGTTCGGTTCGGTTCGGTTCGGTCGGTTCGGTTCGGTTCGGTTCGGTTCGGTAGGTTCGGTTCGGTTCGGTTCGGTTCGGTTCGGTTTCGGTTCGGTTCGGTTCGGTTCGGTTCGGTTCGGTTCGGTTCGGTTCGGTTCGGTTCGGTTCGGTTCGGTTCGGTTCGGTTCGGTTCGGTTCGGTTCGGTTCGGTTCGGTTCGGTTCGGTTCGGTTCGGTTCGGTTCGGTTCGGTTCGGTTCGGTTCGGTTCGGTTCGGTTCGGTTCGGTTCGGTTCGGTTCGGTTCGGTTCGGTTCGGTTCGGTTCGGTTCGGTTCGGTTCGGTTCGGTTCGGTTCGGTTCGGTTCGGTTCGGTTCGGTTCGGTTCGGTTCGGTTCGGTTCGGTTCGGTTCGGTTCGGTTCGGTTCGGTTCGGTTCGGTTCGGTTCGGTTCGGTTCGGTTCGGTTCGGTTCGGTTCGGTTCGGTTCGGTTCGGTTCGGTTCGGTTCGGTTCGGTTCGGTTCGGTTCGGTTCGGTTCGGTTCGGTTCGGTTCGGTTCGGTTCGGTTCGGTTCGGTTCGGTTCGGTTCGGTTCGGTTCGGTTCGGTTCGGTTCGGTTCGGTTCGGTTCGGTTCGGTTCGGTTCGGTTCGGTTCGGTTCGGTTCGGTTCGGTTCGGTTCGGTTCGGTTCGGTTCGGTTCGGTTCGGTTCGGTTCGGTTCGGTTCGGTTCGGTTCGGTTCGGTTCGGTTCGGTTCGGTTCGGTTCGGTTCGGTTCGGTTCGGTTCGGTTCGGTTCGGTTCGGTTCGGTTCGGTTCGGTTCGGTTCGGTTCGGTTCGGTTCGGTTCGGTTCGGTTCGGTTCGGTTCGGTTCGGTTCGGTTCGGTTCGGTTCGGTTCGGTTCGGTTCGGTTCGGTTCGGTTCGGTTCGGTTCGGTTCGGTTCGGTTCGGTTCGGTTCGGTTCGGTTCGGTTCGGTTCGGTTCGGTTCGGTTCGGTTCGGTTCGGTTCGGTTCGGTTCGGTTCGGTTCGGTTCGGTTCGGTTCGGTTCGGTTCGGTTCGGTTCGGTTCGGTTCGGTTCGGTTCGGTTCGGTTCGGTTCGGTTCGGTTCGGTTCGGTTCGGTTCGGTTCGGTTCGGTTCGGTTCGGTTCGGTTCGGTTCGGTTCGGTTCGGTTCGGTTCGGTTCGGTTCGGTTCGGTTCGGTTCGGTTCGGTTCGGTTCGGTTCGGTTCGGTTCGGTTCGGTTCGGTTCGGTTCGGTTCGGTTCGGTTCGGTTCGGTTCGGTTCGGTTCGGTTCGGTTCGGTTCGGTTCGGTTCGGTTCGGTTCGGTTCGGTTCGGTTCGGTTCGGTTCGGTTCGGTTCGGTTCGGTTCGGTTCGGTTCGGTTCGGTTCGGTTCGGTTCGGTTCGGTTCGGTTCGGTTCGGTTCGGTTCGGTTCGGTTCGGTTCGGTTCGGTTCGGTTCGGTTCGGTTCGGTTCGGTTCGGTTCGGTTCGGTTCGGTTCGGTTCGGTTCGGTTCGGTTCGGTTCGGTTCGGTTCGGTTCGGTTCGGTTCGGTTCGGTTCGGTTCGGTTCGGTTCGGTTCGGTTCGGTTCGGTTCGGTTCGGTTCGGTTCGGTTCGGTTCGGTTCGGTTCGGTTCGGTTCGGTTCGGTTCGGTTCGGTTCGGTTCGGTTCGGTTCGGTTCGGTTCGGTTCGGTTCGGTTCGGTTCGGTTCGGTTCGGTTCGGTTAGTTCGGTTCGGTTCGGTTCGGTTCGGTTCGGTTCGGTTCGGTTCGGTTCGGTTCGGTTCGGTTCGGTTCGGTTCGGTTCGGTTCGGTTCGGTTCGGTTCGGTTCGGTCGGTTCGGTTCGGTTCGGTTCGGTTCGGTTCGGTTCGGTTCGGTTCGGTTCGGTTCGGTTCGGTTCGGTTCGGTTCGGTTCGGTTCGGTTCGGTTCGGTTCGGTTCGGTTCGGTTCGGTTCGGTTCGGTTCGGTTCGGTTCGGTTCGGTTGGTTCGGTTCGGTTCGGTTCGGTTCGGTTCGGTTCGGTTCGGTTCGGTTCGGTTCGGTTCGGTTCGGTTCGGTTCGGTTCGGTTCGGTTCGGTTCGGTTCGGTTCGGTTGGTTCGGTTCGGTTCGGTTCGGTTCGGTTCGGTTCGGTTCGGTTCGGTTCGGTTCGGTTCGGTTCGGTTCGGTTCGGTTCGGTTCGGTTCGGTTCGGTTCGGTTCGGTTCGGTTCGGTTCGGTTCGGTTCGGTTCGGTTCGGTTCGGTTCGGTTCGGTTCGGTTCGGTTCGGTTCGGTTCGGTTCGGTTCGGTTCGGTCGGTTCGGTTAGGTTCGGTTCGGTTCGGTTCGGTTTCGGTTCGGTTCGGTTCGGTTCGGTTCGGTTCGGTTCGGTTCGGTTCGGTTCGGTTCGGTTCGGTTCGGTTCGGTTCGGTTCGGTTCGGTTCGGTTCGGTTCGGTTCGGTTCGGTTCGGTTCGGTTCGGTTCGGTTCGGTTCGGTTCGGTTCGGTTCGGTTCGGTTCGGTTCGGTTCGGTTCGGTTCGGTTCGGTTCGGTTCGGTTCGGTTCGGTTCGGTTCGGTTCGGTTCGGTTCGGTTCGGTTCGGTTAGGTTCGGTTCGGTTCGGTTCGGTTCGGTTCGGTTCGGTTCGGTTCGGTTCGGTTCGGTTCGGTTCGGTTCGGTTCGGTTCGGTTCGGTTCGGTTCGGTTCGGTTCGGTTCGGTTCGGTTCGGTTCGGTTCGGTTCGGTTCGGTTCGGTTCGGTTCGGTTCGGTTCGGTTCGGTTCGGTTCGGTTCGGTTCGGTTCGGTTCGGTTCGGTTCGGTTCGGTTCGGTTCGGTTCGGTTCGGTTCGGTTCGGTTCGGTTCGGTTCGGTTCGGTTCGGTTCGGTTCGGTTCGGTTCGGTTCGGTTCGGTTCGGTTCGGTTCGGTTCGGTTCGGTTCGGTTCGGTTCGGTTCGGTTCGGTTCGGTTCGGTTCGGTTCGGTTCGGTTCGGTTCGGTTCGGTTCGGTTCGGTTCGGTTCGGTTCGGTTCGGTTCGGTTCGGTTCGGTTCGGTTCGGTTCGGTTCGGTTCGGTTCGGTTCGGTTCGGTTCGGTTCGGTTCGGTTCGGTTCGGTTCGGTTCGGTTCGGTTCGGTTCGGTTCGGTTCGGTTCGGTTCGGTTCGGTTCGGTTCGGTTCGGTTCGGTTCGGTTCGGTTCGGTTCGGTTCGGTTCGGTTCGGTTCGGTTCGGTTCGGTTCGGTTCGGTTCGGTTCGGTTCGGTTCGGTTCGGTTCGGTTCGGTTCGGTTCGGTTCGGTTCGGTTCGGTTCGGTTCGGTTCGGTTCGGTTCGGTTCGGTTCGGTTCGGTTCGGTTCGGTTCGGTTCGGTTCGGTTCGGTTCGGTTCGGTTCGGTTCGGTTCGGTTCGGTTCGGTTCGGTTCGGTTCGGTTCGGTTCGGTTCGGTTCGGTTCGGTTCGGTTCGGTTCGGTTCGGTTCGGTTCGGTTCGGTTCGGTTCGGTTCGGTTCGGTTCGGTTCGGTTCGGTTCGGTTCGGTTCGGTTCGGTTCGGTTCGGTTCGGTTCGGTTCGGTTCGGTTCGGTTCGGTTCGGTTCGGTTCGGTTCGGTTCGGTTCGGTTCGGTTCGGTTCGGTTCGGTTCGGTTCGGTTCGGTTCGGTTCGGTTCGGTTCGGTTCGGTTCGGTTCGGTTCGGTTCGGTTCGGTTCGGTTCGGTTCGGTTCGGTTCGGTTCGGTTCGGTTCGGTTCGGTTCGGTTCGGTTCGGTTCGGTTCGGTTCGGTTCGGTTGGTTCGGTTCGGTTCGGTTCGTTCGGTTCGGTTCGGTTCGGTTCGGTTCGGTTCGGTTCGGTTCGGTTGGTTCGGTTCGGTTCGGTCGGTTCGGTTCGGTTCGGTTCGGTTCGGTTCGGTTGGTTCGGTTCGGTTCGGTTCGGTTAGGTTCGGTCGGTTAGGTTCGGTTCGGTTCGGTCGGTTCGGTTCGGTTCGGTTCGGTTCGGTTCGGTTCGGTTCGGTTCGGTTCGGTTCGGTTCGGTTCGGTTAGGTTCGGTTCGGTTCGGTTCGGTTCGGTTCGGTTCGGTCGGTTCGGTTCGGTTTCGGTTCGGTTCGGTTCGGTTCGGTTCGGTTCGGTTCGGTTCGGTTCGGTTAGGTTCGGTTAGGTTCGGTTCGGTTCGGTTCGGTTGGTTCGGGTTCGGTTCGTTCGGTTCGGTTAGGTTCGGTTCGGTTAGGTTCGGTTCGGTTCGGTTCGGTTCGGTTCGGTTCGGTTCGGTTCGGTTCGGTTCGGTTCGGTTCGGTTCGGTTCGGTTCGGTTCGGTTCGGTTCGGTTCGGTTCGGTTCGGTTCGGTTCGGTTCGGTTCGGTTCGGTTCGGTTCGGTTCGGTTCGGTTCGGTTCGGTTCGGTTCGGTTCGGTTCGGTTCGGTTCGGTTCGGTTCGGTTCGGTTCGGTTCGGTTCGGTTCGGTTCGGTTCGGTTCGGTTCGGTTCGGTTCGGTTCGGTTCGGTTCGGTTCGGTTCGGTTCGGTTCGGTTCGGTTCGGTTCGGTTCGGTTCGGTTCGGTTCGGTTCGGTTCGGTTCGGTTCGGTTCGGTTCGGTTCGGTTCGGTTCGGTTCGGTTCGGTTCGGTTCGGTTCGGTTCGGTTCGGTTCGGTTCGGTTCGGTTCGGTTCGGTTCGGTTCGGTTCGGTTCGGTTCGGTTCGGTTCGGTTCGGTTCGGTTCGGTTCGGTTCGGTTCGGTTCGGTTCGGTTCGGTTCGGTTCGGTTCGGTTCGGTTCGGTTCGGTTCGGTTCGGTTCGGTTCGGTTCGGTTCGGTTCGGTTCGGTTCGGTTCGGTTCGGTTCGGTTCGGTTCGGTTCGGTTCGGTTCGGTTCGGTTCGGTTCGGTTCGGTTCGGTTCGGTTCGGTTCGGTTCGGTTCGGTTCGGTTCGGTTCGGTTCGGTTCGGTTCGGTTCGGTTCGGTTCGGTTCGGTTCGGTTCGGTTCGGTTCGGTTCGGTTCGGTTCGGTTCGGTTCGGTTCGGTTCGGTTCGGTTCGGTTCGGTTCGGTTCGGTTCGGTTCGGTTCGGTTCGGTTCGGTTCGGTTCGGTTCGGTTCGGTTCGGTTCGGTTCGGTTCGGTTCGGTTCGGTTCGGTTCGGTTCGGTTCGGTTCGGTTCGGTTCGGTTCGGTTCGGTTCGGTTCGGTTCGGTTCGGTTCGGTTCGGTTCGGTTCGGTTCGGTTCGGTTCGGTTCGGTTCGGTTCGGTTCGGTTCGGTTCGGTTCGGTTCGGTTCGGTTCGGTTCGGTTCGGTTCGGTTCGGTTCGGTTCGGTTCGGTTCGGTTCGGTTCGGTTCGGTTCGGTTCGGTTCGGTTCGGTTCGGTTCGGTTCGGTTCGGTTCGGTTCGGTTCGGTTCGGTTCGGTTCGGTTCGGTTCGGTTCGGTTCGGTTCGGTTCGGTTCGGTTCGGTTCGGTTCGGTTCGGTTCGGTTCGGTTCGGTTCGGTTCGGTTCGGTTCGGTTCGGTTCGGTTCGGTTCGGTTCGGTTCGGTTCGGTTCGGTTCGGTTCGGTTCGGTTCGGTTCGGTTCGGTTCGGTTCGGTTCGGTTCGGTTCGGTTCGGTTCGGTTCGGTTCGGTTCGGTTCGGTTCGGTTAGGTTCGGTTCGGTTCGGTTCGGTTCGGTTCGGTTCGGTTCGGTTCGGTTCGGTTCGGTTCGGTTCGGTTCGGTTCGGTTCGGTTCGGTTCGGTTCGGTTCGGTTCGGTTCGGTTCGGTTCGGTTCGGTTCGGTTCGGTTCGGTTCGGTTCGGTTCGGTTCGGTTCGGTTCGGTTCGGTTCGGTTCGGTTAGGTTCGGTTCGGTTCGGTTCGGTTCGGTTCGGTCGGTTCGGTTCGGGTTCGGTTCGGTTCGGTTCGGTTCGGTTCGGTCGGTTCGGTTCGGTTCGGTTCGGTTCGGTTCGGTTCGGTTCGGTTCGGTTAGGTTCGGTTCGGTTCGGTCGGTTCGGTCGGTTCGGTTAGGTTCGGTTCGGTTCGGTTGTTCGGTTCGGTTCGGTTCGGTTCGGTTCGGTTCGGTTAGGTTCGGGTTCGGTTAGGTTAGGTTCGGTTCGGTTCGGTTCGGTTAGGTTCGGTTAGGTTCGGTTAGGTCGGTTCGGTAGGTTCGGTTCGGTTCGGTTCGGTTCGGTTAGGTTCGGTTAGGTTAGGTTCGGTTGGTTAGGTTCGGTTCGGTTCGGTTCGGTTCGGTTAGGTTGTTCGGTTCGGTTCGGTTCGGTTAGGTTCGGTTCGGTTCGGTGGTTCGGTTCGGTTCGGTGTTCGGTTCGGTTGGTTCGGTTCGGTTCGGTTCGGTTCGGTTCGGTTCGGTTCGGTTCGGTTCGGTTCGGTTCGGTTCGGTTCGGTTCGGTTCGGTTCGGTTCGGTTCGGTTCGGTTCGGTTCGGTTCGGTTCGGTTCGGTTCGGTTCGGTTCGGTTCGGTTCGGTTCGGTTCGGTTCGGTTCGGTTCGGTTCGGTTCGGTTCGGTTCGGTTCGGTTCGGTTCGGTTCGGTTCGGTTCGGTTCGGTTCGGTTCGGTTCGGTTCGGTTCGGTTCGGTTCGGTTCGGTTCGGTTCGGTTCGGTTCGGTTCGGTTCGGTTCGGTTCGGTTCGGTTCGGTTCGGTTCGGTTCGGTTCGGTTCGGTTCGGTTCGGTTCGGTTCGGTTCGGTTCGGTTCGGTTCGGTTCGGTTCGGTTCGGTTCGGTTCGGTTCGGTTCGGTTCGGTTCGGTTCGGTTCGGTTCGGTTCGGTTCGGTTCGGTTCGGTTCGGTTCGGTTCGGTTCGGTTCGGTTCGGTTCGGTTCGGTTCGGTTCGGTTCGGTTCGGTTCGGTTCGGTTCGGTTCGGTTCGGTTCGGTTCGGTTCGGTTCGGTTCGGTTCGGTTCGGTTCGGTTCGGTTCGGTTCGGTTCGGTTCGGTTCGGTTCGGTTCGGTTCGGTTCGGTTCGGTTCGGTTCGGTTCGGTTCGGTTCGGTTCGGTTTCGGTTCGGTTCGGTTCGGTTCGGTTCGGTTCGGTTCGGTTCGGTTCGGTTCGGTTCGGTTCGGTTCGGTTCGGTCGGTTCGGTTCGGTTCGGTTCGGTTCGGTTCGGTTCGGTTCGGTTCGGTTCGGTTCGGTTCGGTTCGGTTCGGTTCGGTCGGTTCGGTTCGGTTCGGTTCGGTTCGGTTCGGTTCGGTTCGGTTCGGTTCGGTTCGGTTCGGTTCGGTTCGGTTGGTTCGGTTCGGTTCGGTTCGGTTCGGTTCGGTCGGTTCGGTTCGGTTCGGTTCGGTTCGGTTCGGTTCGGTTCGGTTCGGTTCGGTTCGGTTCGGTTCGGTTCGGTTCGGTTCGGTTCGGTTCGGTTCGGTTCGGTTCGGTTAGGTTCGGTTAGGTTCGGTTGGTTAGGTTCGGTTCGGTTCGGTTAGGTTGGTTAGGTTCGGGTCGGTTCGTTTAGGTTAGGTTAGGTTCGGTTCGGTTAGGTTCGGTTCGGTTAGGTTAGGTTCGGGTCGGTTTCGGTTAGGTTCGGTTCGGTTAGGTTAGGTTCGGTTAGGTTAGGTTCGGTCGGTTCGGTGGTTTAGGTTCGGTTCGGTTAGGTTAGGTTAGGTTAGGTTAGGTTAGGTTAGGTTAGGTTAGGTTAGGTTAGGTTAGGTTAGGTTAGGTTAGGTTAGGTTAGGTTAGGTTAGGTTAGGTTAGGTTAGGTTAGGTTAGGTTAGGTTAGGTTAGGTTAGGTTAGGTTAGGTTAGGTTAGGTTAGGTTAGGTTAGGTTAGGGTAGGTTAGGTGAGGTTAGGTTAGGTTAGGTTAGGTTAGGTTAGGTTAGGTTAGGTTAGGTTAGGTTAGGTTAGGTTAGGTTAGGTTAGGTTAGGTTAGGTTAGGTTAGGTTAGGTTAGGTTAGGTTAGGTTAGGTTAGGTTAGGTTAGGTTAGGTTAGGTTAGGTTAGGTTAGGTTAGGTTAGGTTAGGTTAGGTTAGGTTAGGTTAGGTTAGGTTAGGTTAGGTTAGGTAGGTTAGGTTAGGTAGGTTAGGTTAGGTTAGGTTAGGTTAGGTTAGGTTAGGTTAGGTTAGGTTAGGTTAGGTTAGGTTAGGTTAGGTTAGGTTAGGTTAGGTTAGGTTAGGTTAGGTTAGGTTAGGTTAGGTTAGGTAGGTTAGGTTAGGTTAGGTTAGGTTTAGGTTAGGTTAGGTTAGGTTAGGTTAGGTTAGGTTAGGTTAGGTTAGGTTAGGTTAGGTTAGGTTAGGTTAGGTTAGGTTAGGTTAGGTTAGGTTAGGTTAGGTTAGGTTAGGTTAGGTTAGGTTAGGTTAGGTTAGGTTAGGTTAGGTTAGGTTAGGTTAGGTTAGGTTAGGTTAGGTTAGGTTAGGTTAGGTAGGTTAGGTTAGGTTAGGGG
>NW_027250345.1:7500-25604 GCF_030848795.1 Temnothorax nylanderi | reverse complement strand
CATATATTATTGTGACGTTGCAGTTTCGCTGCATCGTTGCAGCGCCCCGCCGCCGTCACAAGGCGCGGGTTTCGCGACCTTTTCACGCCCGAGGACGGTTCAACGAATCGATGCGAGATCTCCAGGGGCATATTATAATTGCGTTACAAATTACTGATCCCTTTTATTTTATTTTGTATCATTTGCGTGGCGCCTCACCGAGCCGAAGACCGGAGTTTCCTGAGAGGATGCAGAGGACGCGAAAGCGGAGTCGACGAGAAGGGTAACGGCGAGAGACCGGACGACGGAAAGCGGATCGAAGCGACTCGCGGGCCGCCGAGAGCGACGGAGCGCAGGAAAACACGCGCGCGGCGCGTGACACAGCGGCGGGCGGACCCATAATGGCAGGGCCCCGGGACGCCGGGGCAAATCAGCTCATCTGCCCTCCTCACACTGCTGACCGGATTCCGGGATAGGCGGCCGCCATTCCCGAACCGAAAAGGAGGAACACGGAGGCAGACACGTCCCGTCCGCCGCCGGGAAGAATCCCGGAAAAGTTGCCGCGCGAGCGAAGGGCCGTTTAGCGCCCTGCGGAAAGCCGTAATTCACGGCCCTACGCACGAATCCGCCGCGAGCCTGCGAGCTCACCCCTCATTGGTCCGCGCTCCAACGTCGCGGGGCCGCGTACGCCCGGGGTGGGGTGCGCTATCGATTCCGCCATCGAGCGAAATTTCGGGAGCATTCGTGGATCGTCCTCGATAACCGACGCACGTCAAAGGCCAAGTCGCGATATTCTCTTCGCGTAAGTCGCATTTTGGGAGCTGAGTACGACGTCCGGCTGCTCTCTTTCGACCCTTGGGACGACGGCGAGGACCCTCGGGAGAGAATCTGCCTACGGTGAGGTTGCCTCGGTAACGTTTTATGTAAAGCCACGACACCGCTCCCCGGGTCGCGCTCTCGCTCGGGAAAATTCGCGATAATTAGCGTATTCGCCGACAAGGGCGTATTTAGCGATCGATAGCGAGAGCGAGGGGCACCGGAATGGTCTCGTGGCCGTGGGATCGCGATCGAAATATACGAACCTCTGGAGATCGCGGTAGGCGCGTCGATGACGACGTTCGATATCGCGAATACGCCATTTCTCGCGCCCTTCACGTTCACGACCGCGTGTCTCGTTAGGCGTAGTATTTCGCCCGGTCGAACCTTAGATTCTGTACGCGTAATTAATGGCGTCAGAGGGATATTCGCGTTGGTGTAATTCGCGTTACTCACGATTCGCGTTCGGACATTTAGACTATCCTCGCGATATCGGCTGCGTTGAGAGATTATTCGCGGAAGGTTGTGGTTCGCCTTAAGATACCATTCGCGTCGACCTAATGTTGCGTCTCGTTATCCTCGCGGTAATTCCGTATCTTTCTCGCGTTAATTCGAGTATTTCGCGTTATGCCGAGTGTCTCGGCGCATCATTTTTCGCGTTGGACGATCGCTGACGATCGCGTGTGTTGCGTTCGATCAGAATCACTGGCGTAATTCTCAGGTTCTTGCGTTAGGATAAATCGGTCATTTCGCGTTAGTTATAATATTGCTCGCGGTAATTCCGTATATTGTCTCGCGTTAAGTTAGTATTTCGCGTTTCGTCGAGCGCCCCGGCGCCTTATTCTTCGCGTGAGGATATCCCTGGCGATATCACATGTTGCGTTCGTTCCTTCTTACGTTGGGACGTTACTCGCGTCGCGTTCGTTGCGTTAGTTTAAGATTATTCTGTGCGTTAGTTTAAGATTACTCTTTGCGTTAGTTTAAGATATTTGGCGACAGAATCCCTGCACGGGTTTGGGAACTTGCGTTCACGCGCTCCAAGCGTGGCGCACTATCATTTCGCGGTATTTCGCGCTATTATTTCGCGTTTATTTCCGTTATGTCGTAGTCAGTCGTAATTTGTACCGATATTCTATGTTATTTGCCCGCGAGCTTTTCTACTATTGTTAGCTGTGAAATTATATGATCTCGATGATTTGGTAAGTTTAGTTTTCCTCACACGTTCTCTTGCTGCGCCTTCCGCGCGTATACTGAGTTAACGTAATTTTCCGTTTATTTCTGGCGTCCGCGTTATCATATTTTGTATTCGAAATTTGACGCCCGCGTTATCTACCACCTGCTATTTGCTTTTGTTTTGAAAGCCCCATTGGCATTTACTGTTCATCCGGGGATCATTACAGAATAAATGTTATTCTTTATTTGTTAATGGCTTGAGTTACGACATTCTTTAGGCGTCACCCCGCCGAATACTGCGCTGCCCTTCATCAACCCCGCCCTGCTATTAGGTCGAGCTAGCCATTCCCTCGCACACCGACTCATTTCGTTTTGCGTCTCGTTTTTGGGTTTCTCGCGATTTCGCGGACGCGAATTCACGCGTCTGGCGCCCAACAAGAAAATCGTTTCGTGAAGTGTCGGAGGTGCGAGAGAATCACCGGAGAGGCCTATCATCCCGCTCTCCTTTCCCCTTTTGATCCGGCGCACGTCCCGGACCGCTCCGGGAGTGAAAAAGTCGTGACAAAATTTGGCGCCCAACGTGGGGCAGCCGAAGATCGTCGAAAGACAAGTACGTACAGGGCATTAGCGCTACGTGCGGGTGACGAAGATATCGGTGGAATACCTGACTATTGTGCTGAAATAAAGAGAACCTATTCTCCTATTATTTTCCTGTTTTTTTTTGTGTTATTGCGATATTATTTGTGTTGTGCCATCTTGTGTTCTTGCATAATTTGTTTAACCATTTTCTTTCAGCTTTACATGAAAAATTATCAGAAACATTAATAGAGTAAATGTGTTTGGGTGGGTTAGCGTTAGATTCGTGATATTCATTGCGGCCAAATAGCGCGTTGGAATTTGGAAAAAGCGCGATCGCGATACCATCGGAATTCTGTTTACGTCGGCGGAAGGCCGCTTCGGAAAAACTATTACTCTCGAGTTACCTTCACATTCCTTTCGCGTGTATTGTTCGCGTGTTATGCTATTCGATTTAAGAAAGGAACATCTTGATGAATAAATTTTCGCGCATTTAGTGAATGATTCGGTCGGACAGTTAGCGATAGTTTCTCTTTTTTTTTGGAGCACAGTAGGATTCCGTCGGTTTCTTGCGAGCGGTAGATTTAGCGTTTAAGAGATTTTGCGATTTTTCGAAATGGATCCAATTGAGCTGAGCGACGAGTGGATTCTCCACGCTACTCGTGAACAGCGAACTGCCGAACTGAATCGCCGCGGGTTGTCTATCGACGGATCTGACACCGAGCTAGCGCTCCGGTTATTACGTTTGTTGACGGCCGCGCGCCGCAGTGGAGGCTCCGAAAGGGCATCCGATTCGAACCGCGTAGCCGACGCTGACTCGCACCGCATGGCGGACGCTGAGTCGAACCACCCGGCCGACGTCGCGTATCTCGATATTCCGGTAGGCGACATCCGCCCGGATAGCCCGTCCGCGGGAATAGGTGCACACTCGGGGCACAGCCCTTCAAGCGTCCCCGGAGATAACGCGCATAGGGCCTCTCGGGATACGAACGGCAATTCCGCGACGACCATCTATAATATCATGCGGAAATGGGACTTAAAGTTTTCGGGCGCGCGCGGCGAGGATGCCGAGACGTTTCTGTTGCGTGTCGAGGAGGGCCGCGAATTGATCCCCGTGGAGGACGAGGATATTCTGCGATGCCTCCCGTTCTTCCTATCGGGTATTGCGCTTTACTGGTTTCGCGGAAAGCGGGAGCGCCTGACGACCTGGACCGCGTTTAAAACCGCGTGGCGTACCCGTTTCGGCAACCCGGATTTTCAGTTTGCCCTTCGCGACGAGATAATGCGGCGTACGCAGGGGGAACAGGAGTCCGTAACGGACTACCTGACGTGCTTAAATACGCTTTACGATCGATTATCGCCGCCGTGGCGCGAGGAGGAAAAGGTCGGGTACGCACACCGACATATGCTTCCCCGGTTACAGACACAGATACATCGAGACTCGGTTCAAGATATGGACGCGCTCGAACTATGGGCCGCGCGTGCAGAGGCGAGTTACCGTGCCGCGCAAAACTATCGCGCTCCTCCTCCGCCAGAACGCTCTTTCTTCCCGGATTTAGCATACCGAACGCCCAAGGGCGCTAATCGCAACCCGGGGGGGAAACAACGCGACACCGTGGCCGCGCTCGGCGTGTCCCCCGCGAATGCGAGCGGCACAGGGACGGGGGCGAGAAAAGGTAAGGCCGGCGGGCCGAAAGCGAGCGCCCCGGCCCCGGCCGCGACCGCCGCCCCTGCGACAGGCGCGTCGGTCGCTTCTCCGACTTCCGCGAGCGTGAATCCCGCCGCCACGTGTTGGAACTGCGACCAAGCAGGACACTTTTCGCGCGATTGCCAGGCTCCGTCGAGAAGGCATTGCTACCGTTGCGGAAAGGTAGCGGTTACCACCCGGACATGCCCGACGTGTTCGGGAAACGAATAGAGGAGTCGCGAAAAAGGGGCAACCCGACTCCTACCCCCTCAGCCCCCGAAAATTTATCAATGGGAACTCGGGATGCCGCGTATAGCGCGTATAGCGATCGAGGAGGCTCGGCCTCTCTCAAGTTCCTCCGCGTGCAAATCGCGGGCTACGAAATAAGCGCGTTAGTAGATTCGGGTTCAAGTCGTACGTTTGCCGGTCCGGAAGTTACGGCGTTAATTAGGCAACTCGGTTTTTCGTTCACTTCGACTGGCGGGAAACGTGTGACGACCGCGACTAATCAAACCGCGAGAGTGAGGGGGGAGGTAAAGGTTCCCGTTAGCATACACGGTAAAACTCTGAATCTGAGGATTCATTCGCTACCGACTTTAGCGTTACCGTGTATCTTGGGAGTAGATTTTTTGAAAAATTTCGGGATAAATGTGAATTTCGCGAGCGATACTTGGAGTTTCGCGGACGATCCTTCGCGGCAGTATTCTTTTGAAAAAGGTTCGTCGAGTTCTCTCGCGAATGTTCGGGTGATCTTGTCCGAGAATGAAAGCGTAAATCTCGAGCCAGGTCAATCGGGTGAAGGGGAAAAGACACGAAAGCCTGAGGCGTCACCTCTCGTTTGTTGTGGGTTAAGTGAATTGACGCCGGACCAAGAAAAGCGTCTACAAGAATTTTTAGCGTCTCAAATTACGATTAATTCGGACGAGCTCGGGGCCACCACGTTAACCGAACATAATATCGAGGTCGGAGACCACCCTCCTATTAGACAGCGTTGCTATCCCGTATCGCCGAAAATAAAGGAGGCTATCTACGACGAAGTAGATCGGCTGTTAAAAGCCGGTATTATCGAGCCATCTCAGAGCGAGTGGTCGACGCCGATCGTGATGATCAAGAAGCCCAACGGGACGTACCGTTTTTGCCTAGATTTCCGGCTAGTAAATAACGTTTCGAAAAAGGACGCGTACCCGTTGCCGTACATGAACGGAATTCTCGATAAACTGCGAAAAGCCCGATACATTTCGACCATAGATCTGAGCCAGGCCTACTTCCAGATTCCGTTATCGAAAAGGAGTCGGGAGATCACGGCTTTCGCGGTACCGGGAAAAGGCCTTTTTCATTTCAAGCGGATGCCGTTTGGCTTAACGGGAGCCCCCGCAACCTTTCAGAGATTATTAGATCGGTTGATCGGACCAGAGATGGACCCGTACGCGTTCGCGTATTTAGACGATA
Source organism: Temnothorax nylanderi (assembly GCF_030848795.1). NCBI lineage: Eukaryota > Metazoa > Arthropoda > Insecta > Hymenoptera > Formicidae > Temnothorax > Temnothorax nylanderi. The sequence goes on along the minus strand of NW_027250345.1, from coordinate 19,924 downwards.
TCGTGGTGGCTACCGAAACGTTCGAGGAGCATCTCGAGTGGTTGAGCCGCGTTTTCAAGCGTATTCGCGAAGCGGGCTTGACAATAAACCCCGAGAAGAGCAAATTCTGTCGCTCTCAGGTGAAGTATCTAGGATTTTTGGTCCAACGGGAGGGGTTGAAGGTCGACCCTGACAAGACCGTTACGATTAGGGAATATCCCGCGCCGCGTAACCTTCGGCAATTGCGGCGATTTATTGGTATGGCGTCGTGGTACCGCCGTTTTATTCCGCAGTGCGCTACTCGCTTAGAGCCGTTAACGCGACTACTTAAAAAGAATCAGGCGTGGGAGTGGGGCGAGGACCAGCAAGCCGCGTTCGAGACTATTAAGGAGTGTCTCACTTCTCCACCCACATTGTCGTGTCCGGACTTCAGCATACCGTTTGAATTACAGACCGACGCCAGTTCCGTCGGCTTAGGCGCGGTGTTAACGCAACAGATAAACGGGGCCGAACATGTAATTGCTTTCGCGAGTAGGGCCCTGTCTGACGCGGAAAAGAAATATTCGACAACCGAACAAGAATGCCTCGCAGTCATATGGGCGATTAAAAAGTTTAGGCCGTACCTAGAAGGCTACCGATTTACTGTCATAACGGACCATAGCAGCCTCCGGTGGCTACATAATTTAAAGAATCCGACCGGACGTTTGGCGAGATGGGCTCTCGAACTCTTAGAGTACGATTACAGTATCGAGCATAGGAAAGGTGCGATGCACCACGTGCCGGACGCGCTCTCGCGAATTTACGAACAGGACGTTGAGTTGTGCGCGGTCGCCGCCGTCGAGGACGAGTGGTACGTAAAACGATTAAACGAGGTTAACGAACGCCCGCGTCGATTCCCGGGATGGAAAATAGACGAAGGAAAATTATATTTCCGCCGACCTCGCCCTGTCATAAACGAGACCGTAGTTGATTTAGACCAATGGAAGCTCGTCGTGCCGAAGGAGTCGCGCGAGGAGATAATACGCGAGAGTCACGATCCGCCTCAGGCCGGACACTTGGGCGTAGAAAAAACGTACCGCCGTATCGCGATAAGATATTATTGGCCGCAGATGTTTAAGGATGTCGCCCGGTACGTGCGCCGGTGCGATACCTGCCAACGAACCAAAGTGGAACAAGACGTTCCCGCGGGATTAATGGGTCAGCGAGTAATCGAGGCTCCGTGGACGGTTATCGCCGCGGATATTATGGGACCGCTCCCGCCCAGTAAATCGGGGCACGCGTATCTTCTCGTGGTTCAGGATCTATTCACGAAATGGATTGAGTGCTGCCCGCTCCGGAAGGCGACCGGCAAAAAGATTCGGGAAGCGATCGAGGATCTCGTCATTTTTCGTTGGGGCGCGCCGCGCGTGCTGCTGACCGATAATGGTACCGAGTTTCTAAACCGCGAAATACAATCGTTGGCTGAGCAATATGGGTTTCACCATTCGACGGTACCGCCGTACCACCCTCAGGCGAACCCCGTCGAGAGGGTTAACCGGGTTCTCAAAACAATGATTACTGCCTTTTTGGGACGAGACCACCGTGAATGGGACCAACATATTCATGAATTTCGTTTCGCGTATAATTCCGCGTATCACACGTCGCTACAAGCGACACCGGCGTTTTTAAATTTCGGGAGGGAACCACAGCCGGTCAATGTATTCCGCGGCCGAAACGGGGCGGCCGAAGTGGAACTCGCGGACCCGGAAAAGTGGGGCGAAAGGATGGCGCGAATCCGACTACTGCGGGAATGGATCGTGGAAAACTTGGAGGCCGCGAGACAAAAGCAAACGCGGTATTATAATTTGCGTAAGCGGGATCGGCAGTTTGCGGTAGGCGAACAGGTGTTAAAAAGACAACACGTTTTATCGTCCGCCGCGCAACACGTTTCTGCGAAATTGGCCACGAAATTCCATGGCCCTTTTACCGTTTACAGGATTCTGTCGCCAGTCGTGTATGAACTCGCCGATTCGTTAGGCAACTCGGTAGGAAAAATCCACGTTAAGGATTTAAAACCTTATCACGGTTAATTTTATTGTAAATAGAGTGAAATCCTTGAACCCACCCCCGGGACCTCCGTTCATTTGTTAGTTTCCGAATTGCGAACATCGCCGTTATAGTAGTCGTCGTATCCGAGAGTAAGCGTTGCCGCGTAAGCCCGATAATACATCGAAGAGCTACGATGGAAATAAAGTTGCGCTCCCGTTCTGGGGTCGGCGCGTCATTTCGCGTTGGTGTTGGCGTGCTCGCCGAAAGCGGCGTAGCGAACTTAGCCACGGTACAAGCCGGCGTACCGGGCTACTAAGGGGTGCATCCCCGTTGTAGTCGACGCGTCCTAAGAATAGAAGGGCGGTCGACTCTGACGAAAAATCGTCGACGCGTCCTAGGAATAGAAGGGCGGTCGACACTTAGCGTGGTTGAACCGTCGACGCGTCCTAAGAATAGAAGGGCGGTCGACATTTAACGTTTTAGGCGGTCGGCACCAAGCGCGAGGCAACTAATCGTCGTGGGCCATCGTAAAAGTCCGACTTGCGTCGTGTCGGTACACGAAGGGAAACGGTCGAAACTTGCGTTCCGAACTACGATTCCGAGGTTCTTGCGACGCGTGGGAAGGGGACTAGAATAAGGATGGCTTCTTTTTGTGTGATATTTTCTTTGTGTTTTGTATCGTCACATCTTGTGTTGGTCTGGAGCCCTTCGCTGGAGATCTCGATCGCACGAGCGCTCTCACGGTAGCCCCGGGGAGGCGAGTGACTAAAGTGGAGGCAACCGAGCCCGGTATGCTCCCTCTTGGGGTGGGGTGTTGTGACGTTGCAGTTTCGCTGCATGGTTGCAGCGCCCCGCCGCCGTCACAAGGCGCGGGTTTCGCGACCTTTTTCACGCCCGAGGACGGTTCAACGAATCGATGCGAGATCTCCAGGGGCATATTATAATTGCGTTACAAATTACTGATCCCTTTTATTTTATTTTGTATCATTTGCGTGGCGCCTCACCGAGCCGAAGACCGGAGTTTCCTGAGAGGATGCAGAGGACGCGAAAGCGGAGTCGACGAGAAGGGTAACGGCGAGAGACCGGACGACGGAAAGTGGATCGAAGCGACTCGCGGGCCGCCGAGAGCGACGGAGCGCAGGAAAACACGCGCGCGGCGCGTGACACAGCGGCGGGCGGACCCATAATGGCAGGGCCCCGGGACGCCGGGGCTAAATCAGCTCATCTGCCCTCCTCACACTGCTGACCGGATTCCGGGATAGGCGGCCGCCATTCCCGAACCGAAAAGGAGGAACACGGAGGCAGACACGTCCCGTCCGCCGCCGGGAAGAATCCCTGAAAAGTTGCCGCGCGAGCGAAGGGCCGTTTAGCGCCCTGCGGAAAGCCGTAATTCACGGCCCTACGCACGAATCCGCCGCGAGCCTGCGAGCTCACCCCTCATTGGTCCGCGCTCCAACGTCGCGGGGCCGCGTACGCCCGGGGTGGGGTGCGCTATCGATTCCGCCATCGAGCGAAATTTCGGGAGCATTCGTGGATCGTCCTCGATAACCGACGCACGTCAAAGGCCAAGTCGCGATATTCTCTTCGCGTTAAGTCGCATTTTGGGAGCTGAGTACGACGTCCGGCTGCTCTCTTTCGACCCTTGGGACGACGGCGAGGACCCTCGGGAGAGAATCTGCCTACGGTGAGGTTGCCTCGGTAACGTTTTATGTAAAGCCACGACACCGCTCCCCGGGTCGCGCTCTCGCTCGGGAAAATTCGCGATAATTAGCGTATTCGCCGACAAGGCGTATTTAGCGATCGATAGCGAGAGCGAGGGGCACCGGAATGGTCTCGTGGCCGTGGGATCGCGATCGAAATCTACGAACCTCTGGAGATCGCGGTAGGCGCGTCGATGACGACGTTCGATATCGCGAATACGCCATTTCTCGCGCCCTTCACGTTCACGACCGCGTGTCTCGTTATGCGTAGTATTGCGCCCGGTCGAATCGTAGATTCTGCACGCGATAGTAATGGCGTCAGAGGGATATTCGCGTTGGTTTAATTGCGTTACTTACGATTCGCGTTCGGGCATTTAGACTATCCTCGCGATATCGGCTGCGTTGAGATATTATTCGCGGTAGGATGTGGTTCGCCTTAAGATACCATCCGCGTCGACCTAAGGTTGCGTCTCGTTATTACTCGCGGTAATTCCGTAGTCTTTCTCGCGTTAATTCGAGTATTTCGCGTTATGCCGAGTGTCTCGGCGCATCATTTTTCGCGTTGGACGATCGCTGACGATCGCGTGTGTTGCGTTCGATCAGAATCACTGGCGTAATCTCAGTTCTTGCGTTAGGATAAATCGGTCATTTCGCGTTAGTTATAATATTGCTCGCGGTACTTCCGTATATTTTCTCGCGTTAGTTTAGTATTTCGCGTTTCGTCGAGCGCCCCGGCGCCTTATTCTTCGCGTGAGGATATCCCTGGCGATATCACATGTTGCGTTCGTTCCTTCTTACGTTGGGACGTTACTCGCGTCGCGTTCGTTGCGTTAGTTTAAGATTATTCTGTGCGTTAGTTTAAGATTACTCTTTGCGTTAGTTTAAGATATTTGGCGACAGAATCCCTGCACGGGTTTGGGAACTTGCGTTCACGCGCTCCAAGCGTGGCGCACTATCATTTCGCGGTATTTCGCGCTATTATTTCGCGTTTATTTCCGTTATGTCGTAGTCAGTCGTAATTTGTACCGATATTCTATGTTATTTGCCCGCGAGCTTTTCTACTATTGTTAGCTGTGAAATTATATGATCTCGATGATTTGGTAAGTTTAGTTTTCCTCACACGTTCTCTTGCTGCGCCTTCCGCGCGTATACTGAGTTAACGTAATTTTCCGTTTATTTCTGGCGTCCGCGTTATCATATTTTGTATTCGAAATTTGACGCCCGCGTTATCTACCACCTGCTATTTGCTTTTGTTTTGAAAGCCCCATTGGCATTTACTGTTCATCCGGGGATCATTACAGAATAAATGTTATTCTTTATTTGTTAATGGCTTGAGTTACGACATTCTTTAGGCGTCACCCCGCCGAATACTGCGCTGCCCTTCATCAACCCCGCCCTGCTATTAGGTCGAGCTAGCCATTCCCTCGCACACCGACTCATTTCGTTTTGCGTCTCGTTTTTGGGTTTCTCGCGATTTCGCGGACGCGAATTCACGCGTCTGGCGCCCAACAAGAAAATCGTTTCGTGAAGTGTCGGAGGTGCGAGAGAATCACCGGAGAGGCCTATCATCCCGCTCTCCTTTCCCCTTTTGATCCGGCGCACGTCCCGGACCGCTCCGGGAGTGAAAAAGTCGTGACAATATATATATATATATATATATATATATATAATTAAAAAATATATAGTGCCAATAAATAAATATATAGCGCGCGTCTGGTTGTACATAATGTTTTATTTCTATCTCAAATGTAACCCTTGTTGTTTATGCATGCATTTCCGCGCGTTATAACGCACGTCAAACATGCGTTTCCATACATTATCCCAATCATCAAATACGTGCTTTTTTCAAACGCGCGCGTCTGACACGCAACGATAAATTAGAAAGAGAGAGAAACTTATAACAGTGAGAGGAAGTGAGACAGATTATTATCGGTGCTCTGATTGGTTACATACCTCGCACGCGCATATGCAGTTCATTTTCATCCACGCTAACATCAAAAGTGCCGACAGAGAGTTGCGCTACTGTATATACTGTACATACTGTATATACTGTGGCACTGGAGCTTCCTTGCACTGTTCTTTGTTGAACCATGTAGTGACGCTGCTGCGCATTTTTTATTACTTTGGCCATTTCCAATTCAAACTCTTTAACAGAGGTATTTTTAAATTGTTCGATTTGTCGGAGAGCACCTGCAATAAAAATATGTTCATATAATTAAGTTAAGGATTTGCTTTGTCACATTTTAAATTTATTTTCAACTCAAAAATTGACTGAAACAAAAAAAATTGGAAACGTATTAATTAATAATGATGAGTTAAAATTGTAACAACATTAATATAAGTATATACGTAGATCAGAAGTGGGAAAATGCCGCTCCAGAAGCAATATTTTTCCACTCTGGTCTAAAGGGTGCGTCATACCTAAAATAAAATAATATAAAGTAATTTTTACCATAATATTGTAGACTTAAATGCGTTTCCCGAAACCGAATTTTTTTTTCACCCTCTTTCCATGTGAAAGATGTCTTAATTAATTTGTCCGTTACACTTGCCTTCAAGAAGCCATCTAATGCATTTGAAATGTTCAGGCCCCAAGAAGGATAAAATATTGTGTCATGTACGTGTATATATATACACACATTTAATTCAAAAGCATTATATTTTAACTTACCAAAATGGATAATTCTTTTTCGTTTTTTATTAAAATCTGAAACTGTTCTACAGTTTGCACCGGAAGGTTCAATTGCTGAACAGCTCGTATAATATCTTTACTACTTTTTTGTTTGTTTTCCAAATTATTTATTTTTTCCAATATTTTATCTTGTCCCTTTTTTATTTCTCTAAAAAATTATATTTGTTTATTTATATTTTATTAGAATGTTAAATTATATGCTCATATATAAATAGCACTTACTTTATTTCAGATAGTATTGATTTTAAAATCGACAGATGATTATTATTTAAAAGTGACAGACTTTTATACAATTTTCTTCATCCACTGCTTTGTGCTTTAATGCATTGTCGTTTGGAATGTTTTCCTTATTTCTATTTGAATTGGCATCTGAAAATTGTATTATCAAAATATATTATTATTTATTACTATTATTATCATCGGCATACCACTCATTTTCTCTCACTCTCTCCTCAATCATACCTCCCTCCTCCCCTTCTCCCAGCCCTTCCACGTATCCCTTCTTGTTCCTCTCCTTCTTGATCTCCTTCATCCACTCTTCCCCCTCCCCCCCTTCTCCCAGCACCCATCTTCTCGCCTCCTGCCAACTCCCCTCCCCTTCGTCCCAATCCCTACAACGCTCCCACGTATGCTCCCACGTCTCCTCCTCCCCCTCGCATAGTCTGCATAAATTTCTCACCTCCTCCTCCCAATATCTGCCCTCCCTCATTTCGTTCCCCAGCCTAAATCTCGCTACCCTTCTCCACCTGCTTTCCCCCCACCCTTTCTTTAGGTTGTGACCGGACGGTACAAGTTGAGCCCGATTTGCGTGGTTATCTTCCCATCGAACGGTGGCCACTCGGTTTGACCTCTGACTACCGAGAAGGTAAGTTCGCTTATCGCCCCGATTATTAACCGGATGCTAATATTATTTTATTTGTTTTAGGATGACGTCCCAGGATGGATCATCACCGCTGCTCTGGTTCCCCGGATCCTCGCCTTATCGCATACCGGATCACCATATGTCTCGCTAATTAATATTATTAATGTACTAATACTCTTCTTTTGTTTCAGGTTCCTGCCCCGGATGGATCATCGCCGCTGCTGGACTTCCCCGGATCCTCGGTTTATCGCATACCGGATCGCCGATGGACAACGATGGATCATCGCCGATGGACAAGGTAAGTAGAAGGTAAGTACGAATAATTGTATAATTAATCTTGAGACTTTGTTTCAGAATTAACAATTCTTTAATTTCAGATCGTTATTTCAACTCTACAGGTCTTTTCACAACTTCATAAAGATGCTTCACAATGGAGTCACCGCACTTCGGTGTGTATCGCGCTTTATGATACAAAATCCTCGCAATCAATCATGTTATTGATCTCAGCCGATTAAATACAACAAGCAACGCTGTTCGTACAATATCTTGTAGTCGCGAGACTCGATGTCCACGATGGTAGTATACTCGATACGCACTTATTCGTCACCGCTATATTCAATTATCACTGAATGTTACTTTGGTAACTAAGTACCTCTCGCTATTGTCGAGCGAGTATTTAACGCGCAATTACGCGGGAGTTCCCGATTGTTAAGTATCTCCGATAACTATCGTCGTAATCTATGTTCGCACTATACGCTACTATCTCAAGACACGTCCGTTCGCTATGGCTATACTCGGGAGACTGCCTCGAGCCCTGTATCTCGCGGTGGCTCCCCACTATGCCGAACCATCCCTACTCTCGGGTTGTTTTCGCCGTTCGCCGTGACGTCACAACTTTCTCTCGCAGTTTTTGCATGTTTTCGCACGCGTGCCCACACCGTCTCGCGTGATCATCACGACCGCCCCCCGTGGCTTCCTTCTCGAGGCTTCCGGGTGGAAATTTCCATACGTAGTACAACGTGGGGCTCCTCCTCCATCGTCACCGCTGCACCAGGTTTTCACCTTTGGCCGCTCTTCGGCGCCGTTGACGCCGACCCGTGCGCACCTCGTCGGAGATGCCCCCGATGACGATTCCGGGCCAATTCCCCGTGGAAGATGTCCGGGTGAACTCGTTGTTGCCGGCCGTTGACGCCGACCCGTGCGCACCTCGTTGGAGATGCCCCTGATGACGATTCCGGGTCAATTCCCCGTGGAAGATGTCCGGGTGTACTTGTCATCGCCTGCCGCTGACGTCGACCCGGTGGGCGTGTCCCCCAGGTCCCGTGGGTTACGATTTCGACCTTTGCCGACCTTATATCTGCGTCTACCAGGTCCTTCGGAGATGGTTTCGGATCTCTGTTCCTGTGGAAGATGTTCCACGTAGGAACTAGTGACCTGCCGACGACACCAACCTTATGGACGTGTCTACTAGGTCCCGTAAGTTGTGATTCGGGCCTCTGTTCCTGGAGAATATATCCTCCTTCGGACTTAGTGTTCCGTCGACGACGCCGACCTTGTAGGCGTGTGTACCAGGTCCGGGTGATGAACTTCCGAACCTTTATTCCTGGAGATTGTCGCGGTTCACCTAATATGCGCACGAATTATGGCGCCGACCTTTGTGCGCGAAAATAAACGTCATTGAGATAGTGAACCGTCTAAATAAAATGCAAAATAAACCTGTCTTACTCGGTCAGCGATCTATTAACCAAAATTTAACCTAATTAAGCCGCGTCGGCTGAACACGCAAAAGATAGCCATATGGGCACGCGGGACTTACATACTATCTTAAATCTAATCTCGAGGCAATACCGTAAAGAAACCCAAACTAACCAAAACCATAAGGAAAACCAAACGAGACATAATTGCTATTATCGACGCGAGTCAAAGGAAACGGAAACTTAATTTATTCTACGCGTCTTGTCGCCTCGGATCGCGGACCCGTTTTTCTCGCCTAACGCTCCGGGCCTCCACGCCTCGTCGTCCTGCTCCTCATCGCCGGACGGGCTCTGGAAATCGTCCGAAGGCTGATCCTCCGGACCAATCGGTAAGCCATAGCCCATGGCCGCTATTATCTCGTCCATGAGCGGCGGTGGCGTGGGTGTCAAGATCGGCATCTGGAGAGCCGACATCATGGGGACTGGCGGTAGCGCCGGGAGCGCCACCTCTTGGACCTCCGATATCTCGCTAAAGCTCGCCTGCGGCTCCGATGGCGGGGCCGTGGTGCCGGTGGCAGGGATCGGATCCACCTCGGGTGCGTCCATTCGGCGGAGTAGCACTCGAGGCGATCCCATCCTAGAACGGCGTGAGGACTTGGAAGGGGGCGGTCGCAAGGTACTCCGGTATTCCCTCCTCTTTTACTTCCTTATACCATTTGTTGTATTTGGACTCTTTTATTTTCTTTCATCTCTCTGTTCTTTGTACCTCCCTTTCCCACCTCACCATCTCCTCTAGTCTTGTCTCTTCCTCCCCCCTTCTCTCCCTCTCTCCCTCCTCCCACAAGCCTCTATCATTCAGGAACTTCCTCCTGCCTTCTTCCCAACTCGAGATTTCCCCTCTCTTCCCCGTTCTTTCCTTCACCTCCTCCCAACACCTTCTCGCCAGCTTGCTTCTTCCTCCCTCCTCTAGCCTTCTTTCGTAACCCCACGCCCTCCTGCCCGCCCTACTTCTTAATTTTTCTCTCTGCAACTCCTCCCTCACTAAATATCCCGGCGTCCTCCTATCCACTCCCAACACCCATCTCAAATATCTTTCCTCCAACCTTTCCATTCCCTCTCTCTCTTCCCACCCCCATATTTCCACTCCATACCCCATTACCGTCCAAATCAGCTTGTCGAATAGCCAGAGCCTTCTCCCCCAGTCCTTCCCAAATCTCCTTTTCCCTATCCCCCACACTTGCCCCATTACCGCCGCCGCCTTCTTAACCCTTTTTTTCACATGCGCCTCTTGTCCTCCGTTCCTTTGTAGCGTATACCCCAGGTATCGGAACTCCTTCACCTCCTCCACTTTTCTTCCTTTCCACCACCAAACCTTTTTCACCATCCTTCCTCCTCCTTTTCTAAATCCCATAATCTTGGTCTTCTCCGCGTTTAATTCCAACCTCTTCTTGTCCAGGTACCTCTCCAGCCTCTCCATCATACTTCTCATTTCATCCTCCCCCTCCGCTAGCAGCACTATGTCGTCCGCAAACTCCAGGTCATACACCCTCTCTTCTCCCAGCCTGATTCCACCCCACTTAACTTTCTTCATCTCCTCCTCCAGGTCAGCCAACAGTATGATGAATAGCAGCGGGCTCAGCGGACATCCCTGCCTCACCCCTCTTGCCAGAAACTCTCCCCCAGCTCCTTTCCCACTCTAACTCTACTTCTCATCTTTCTCAACACTTCCTCTATCCTCTCCACCAGACCCTCCCTTGAAACCGCCTGTAAAAACTCAGACGGCTTCATCGACTTCATCCGTTCCAACGATGACATCCCAGAGATCGAGCCAAGGGACAGCAGGACGAGAGGTGACACCGGTACGAGAACCCGTCAAGACGAAGGCGGCGATCAAATCAATCGATACCCAGATCCGTTTCTCGACTCCTAATCCCGAAACTGACCCTAACGATAATGATACGAGCCTAGACATCACGATACCTTTGGACAGCAGCGACGGCGAGGCACCAGAAGTCGAGCAACTGATGCAAAGCAGTCAACTGATGCAGCCTGATGACGTCACAACAGCAGAGTCACAGAACTAAAGGTTGGTCGGAGAGCTGAAACATAGAAAGGGACATGATTAAAGGAATTAAAATATAAAAGCGTAATAAAAGGAAAAAGTTCCCTTTTTGATGACGATATACTTACCTTGCGAGTGACTCCTGTCACTACTTACTATACTTACCTTATTATGACAAAAGTCATATATTTTAATATTCATATAGTTTATTATCTTATTAATCGAAAGCTCTTCCAAACGAGCTAAATACTATAATAATGGTTAGATATAGCTTTGTTGCGATAAGAATAACAGTACATATAGAGGATAAGACTTATCATGTAATTGTGATGCATGACGATAATTATTTTGTAATCGTAACGAGACTGTTAGAGCACGAGAGCTCATAAGAGTGCCCTAGTCATTAGAGTCATATTTTTATTTTTTTATTTTGACATATAGAGTCAGAATCGATTATTTTGATTTTATTTGGCCAAAAGGGAGATTTCAGGATGAAATAGGCCAACAGCGTAAGAGCAACGTCTATTCACGACATATTTCGATAGATTCGCGTTGTGTGAATCGAGACGAGTCCAAATGTGCCCAATGTATGTTAACTTTGTCATCGGAATGAAATTAAGTGCGATCAGCTGATTAGTAGAAAGAAAGATAAATCCGCACGGATAACGATAGATCTTGGTTACTTGTGATTGCCAGACGTCAAAAATATGTCAGTTATTGATTTTAGATCGATATTTACAAAATTGACACTTTTGAATAAAATTCTTTAGTTTGGATAATTTTGATTAAAAAAGGGTATGGACACATTCGTATCGTCTCACAGAACAAGCCTATATGGTTTATTTGAAAGAAATCGCAATACTTTAAGTTTTGACACTTTTAGGCCTTGTTCGAGAGCACGCGGTAGCGCGAGAAAGCGCGAGGTAGAAGACGACCACAAATAAGGACACAGCAAGTAACCGAAAAATAAATTTTGTATTTACAAAATGTACAGTGTTCTTTCTTTCAGCGAAGAAAGCGAAGCCGTGAGCGCGCACAGCAGCGAAACGGCAGACCGGCGAAAGCAAGCGCGCGCGAAAATTCCACGCGGAAGCGGTGTAACACAGCGGAATACAGCGGTCGTATAGAAATATACTTGGCGGGTGATCTGCGAGCGAAAAGCCGAAAGGGCGGACAAGACCTTCCGCGGCGCAGCGGCGGTCTTTTATTACCTCCGAGACGAGGCTCCCTCCAAGCTCGTTACTGATGATTTCGCGAGGGTGATTGGCCACCGGCGGCCCACGTCACCGTGCTTACGTCACGGTTTTCAAGTGTCGATCCGAAGCGATCGTTACTTGTTTTCGACTGCTTTGTTTATAGCATGGATCCTTCCCTTTGCGTAAGCACAAATAGGTCGTTCGGGCCGTC
>NW_027250345.1:0-2500 GCF_030848795.1 Temnothorax nylanderi | reverse complement strand
GAAAAATTGGAAAAATTTTGAATACCGGTTTCCAAAAAGATCGGTAACGAAAAACTATACACTCTATAACACTCCCCGGAAAATTCTACCCCTATTTCATATACTTTTGGTAAAAATTCGGTCGAATAGTTTAAGAGTGTATAAAGAACATACATACATACATACATACATACAGACATTCTATTTTATATATATAGATAATGTACCTGCCTAATACAGCATAAAGTGTCTAGACATTGGACACATGCTGTAATTTAATCTTTAAATTAAAAATTACCACACACACACACACACACATGCACGCACACACACACACACACGCACACACGCACGTACCCACGCGCGCGCGCGCGGGGCGGGGTGCAAGGAGGGGCGTTCGGCCCCCCTTCCGCACTCTCTCCCCGCCGGTAGTCAGGGTCGATCTCGCTTCACAACTTACAAAGTACATGCTAAGTTGTAAAGCGAGGTCCACCCTGCCTTTCAGCGGAGGGGCCGCGGGAGGGGGGCCGGAGGCTCCCCTTGCACTCTCCGCGCGCTTGCGTGCGTGCGTGCGTGTGTGGTAATTTTTAATTTGAAGATTAAATTACAGCATGTGTCCAATGATCGCCATTTTTAAGTTTCATATTCATCGTACAAAAGCGTATCAAATGAGCATAATTTAATCAATATTGGAGGTAAAGAGCTTTATACATTACATTCTTTTATTATACACTACATTCTTATTCACTTAGCGTTGATGGATACATTGGATGGAATATTACTGAATGTCTTTTTTTCATTCATAATTTCGGTCTGCTTATAGGGCAAAACAAAATTTATCATTGTACGGTTCGGGTTTTCAACTTTTCCTGCAAACCAGGGTCCACCCCCACCTACCCCGCCTACATGTGTACTGTCTATACACATACCAGCAAATTACTTCCTTAGCACTGACACAAACTGGCCAATTTCTCAAACTTTTTCGTTAATAACTTTTTAACAAACAATGATCGAGGGCTAAAACCCATCTGAAGGTCACTCAGAAGGGTGAGCTTGACAACATATGTCAAGATCAAGGTCATCGGAGGTGATCCCTTAGCTATACTGCATAATTACCATAAAAGAACTATAGTGTTTTGTTTTTTCATATAGATCTTTTTATTAATTATAGAAATCCGTAAATTAAATTCGAAGTATAGGCTCCAATGGAAATCCCACGAAAGTTAGAAAACGGGCTAACTAAGAACTAAGCGCGGTAAATGATGCGCGAAAGTTTTATTTTTACTTTTTTTTTTACATATTTTCTTTGAACTTTGACTGAGCGCCGACTAAATTTGTCAGACTTGAAACACAGCTCCGGTTGTAGTAGTACAATCCCTCCCTAGCCCTAATTAAATCGATTCGATTTTATTTTTGATGCTATGCATCTAAAAATCTAAATAAACTGTAAAGAAATTTATTGCGAAAAATATTACCTCAAGCCAGGGTTTCGAACCTGGAACCTCCTTTAATCCGTGAAGGTGTCGTACAATTCGACCATTGAATTAATAAAGAAATTAAACGCAGGACGAAATAAGTTGTCAACATGTCACAAAGGACAGAATTCTCCATTGGAGAGAGTTCTTATTTCTACCGCGACGGTACGTCGCCCATCGTCAACGCGGACCTATAGTTCTCGGCTCAGGGACCAGGAGCCTTAATTAATAAACTATAGTATAACAGCAACAACATCACCCAGGCCTATTGTGCAACTAAAAGTACTGAGGTAAGCGCGCGCGCGTGCGGTGTGTGTGTGTGGGTGCGTGTGTGCGTGTGTGCGTGTGTGCGTGTGTGCGTGTGTGCGTGTGTGCGTGTGTGCGGTGTGTGCGTGCTGTGGTGTGTGTGCGTGCGTGTGCGTGCGTGTGCGTGCGAGTGTCGTGCGTGCGGTGTGCGTGCGTTGTGCGTGCGCGTGCGTGTGCGTGGTGGTGTGTGTGTGGGTGTGTGTGTGTGTGTGGTGTGTGGTGTGTGTGTGTGTGTGTGTGTGTGTGTGGTGTGTGTGTGGTGTGTGTGTGGGTTGTGTGTTGCGTGTTGCGTGTGCGTGCGTGCGTGCGTGCGTGCTCGCGTATCTGTATTGCAACTAACGTTAAACTAAGCCTATTCTGTAAACGTTAACGATATCTTTACGTGGTTGGCGCTGCTTTTCTATGGTATATTATATCTGCGCAAAACTCAATAATGTGTTTTGCGCAGATAATGCAAGGGAAGGGCGCACGCACAATGCACACACGCACCACAACCGCTTACTCAAGTACTTTTAGTTGCACAATAGGCCTGGTGATGTTGCTGTTTATACTATAATTATTATTAAGGGCAACGGTCATGGAGGCCAAAAGGTTGATTTTTAGGGATCATGCTTATGATGACTTTTGATCAGCATCACAACTATTATTTGCAAAGGTTCAACTAATTTCACGAAACCCAAAATACGTTGATCTATGGCGGAGTCCTTTAGTCGCGCGCATTCAGGTTGGAAAATATGTAA
>NW_027250344.1:0-25606 GCF_030848795.1 Temnothorax nylanderi | reverse complement strand
TTTGCCGGGTACTCTTTTTATCCTATTATACTCGCGATAAGTCGGTCTGCTTCGCCAAGGGCGACGGTTGCGTCTCTCGCGTCTTTCTCGTATCAGCTTTACTGCTTTGCGCCGTGCCGTACTCGTACCAATCTCGCGGAAAAAAAAAAAAGGAGAAGACGAAATGTCTAATGGATTTAGTTCCCCATAGAGGGACGGATGGACGATGGAGTGGGTTTGAAAGGAAGGCGGATTCTCTTCGACGCGCTCGCATCGTGCTCGCGCGGCCGGGCGGGATCCGATGTGGAAGAAGGAAGTAAGTAAAATTCATGGAAATACTTTACGTCTGAAAGCCATTCGCGCAACACGATGAAGAACGTCTTGAAAATTTGATAAGAGCCACGCGAATTCTGACTCAGTGTACAGATTGGATACTGCAGTAGCAAGATTTCTTATTATTTATGAATAAACTGGATTATTTTATAACTTTGTGCAAAGTTAAAATTTATTGATATAAAATAAAGGTTTATCTAATTATATTTAATTACAGAGATCATTAATCTTCGATTTTTACGACATTTTTCGATTATTATTCTCGCTCGGAATTTGACAACTATAATTAAAAATAGCTTCATTAATACAGTATTCCTGTTTGAATGAAGGTTTATTCAATTCTATATATATTCATAGAGGTATACAAAATTAGTGATGAAAGATCGTCATTAGAATTAGTTAAAGAGTATTAGTTTTCAGAGATATTTGAAATATTGATTGGTTGATAATTTATATCGGTAGGATCATTAAATTTTTATATGATTTCTGGAAATCTATCTAACCTAAATTTGCTTTTATTATTTTATTATATATAGTATTTATAATCATGTACTTTTAACGATGTGCTCATACTTCCATAGGAGATTTAGGAAAAGAAATGCTTCGAAAATATGGGATATAGCTCGAACCATAGCGTTCTAGATAATTGAACGGCGAATTGCTATGCGCAAATATTAACCGTTTGGACGATTCGGATCGATTACATATATGTATGCACATACGAATAACATGTCAAAAAGCTTCAAGAAATTTCACGTATATACTAAAAAAATATATAGAATTCCTTAATCAAATATCCCGTGTTTTTCAAATCGTTTATTAACTTGTACACACCCGTCGTGCCAGAAACCCAGAAAGTAATAAACCTTCTCTTTCAAAATTTGCGAAATGAAATTTTGTTCCGGAATCGCTTCCGAGATCGTTCGCGTCTAGGGACGCCACATCGGATGATAGAACGCTGCATTAAAGAGTCGTCTGGAACGGTCTTAATCTGAGCTTTAAGAATGTCGTCGGATTCGGTGAGAGAGAGCAAGACATCGAGTTTTTCCGTTCGCGCGAGCACGGCAGCGCGCCTCGACGATTTATCACAGACAGAAATGCAATTTTCCGCAATGAGTCTACCACAGTTAAGTGACCCCGAGCTATCGAGAACCAGCAGTATCGCATAGCTCGCGGCGCAGTGAATGGGAATATCTTTAAACTCTTCAGTACAAATTATGCGCGCAATTCTTTTTATTAACTCACTTCTACGTAAGAATTGATTTTACAATGAATTCTGGTATAATAAATTAGAAATTCATATATTCTTATGTGAAATAACGAGGTAATCGAATAACCGGAAAAATATCTGTGATCGCATATTTTAATATAATTGATTTAAAGGTTAATAAAGCAAAAATTTTAAATTCAAAATCAAAAAGGAATACAGTTGTTTATAATATGGAATGTTATAGTAAAATACAAAAATATTAAAGTAGATAAAATTCAAATGTTTTGTATACAATAAATAAAAGACGTAAAATAATAACTGTAAATATTTTTTATAATCAAGGAATTGAACATGATATTGAACAGGAAATTGAACAAACTTTGTAGACACCAAAGGAGGCAAAAGCGAATTTATTTATTGTATCTAAAAAGTATTTATATATCGGTATTAAAATATATGATTTTTTTCCGCGAGTATATTTCAAATGGTTAAATTTTGCATATATTGATCAGAATTAGAAACACATGAATGCACTTATACAAAAGCATCGCGCGAATGTGTTGAGGAACAGGTAATTTCTAGGTGGTATGCTATAGAGCATACTAAAGCATTTCTTAAAGAGTTTCTGAGTGGATCAGAGTAATAGTCTGTACTACAAAATTTTAGAGAAATCTATCAGAAACATTTTCAAGAAGATGCCAAACAATTTGATAGACGTCTTAGGAAAAGGAATCCGCGTTAATCGCAGAGGTGTGTATACGCATTTATTTTTAGCAAAGATGCGATGGTATAAACATAAACGGTCTCTCTCGTTGGAAGAATCATAAATTATATAATACGTGAGAGGATAAATTCACGGCTCGTTGGCGATTGAAATGCCACGAAGGTGCCGGCAGCGTCAGGTTTAAAGTGTTAAGTTTACTCGCGCAGAGAGAAAATGTTAACAGCGCATATTCTCCCCTGAGAATCGTTCTAACCCCCCAGGGGGCTAACCGGAGCGATTTAGCCGCAGCTTGAAATAGCAGCGGTTACGCAGTGCCGCTTGCGCTGAACGTACTGCAGTAATTTGATATGTGTATCGCGTAATTACACGTTATTGTGTTGCGCGACCGAACCGAGGAGGCTCGAGGAAACAAGGGAGGTAAGAGAGACAATGACGAAGAGAGAGAGAGAGAGATGAGAGAGAGAGAGAGAGAGAGAGAGAGAGAGAGAGAGAGAGAGAGAGAGAGAGAGAGAGAGAGAGAGAGAGGCTTTTACGAGAGAAATTATAAGCTTCGTTCTTCCGGCGATCGAAATGAGCCCTGCGAAGCGTCTCCTGAATGCAATGTCAATCATCGCCTGCTTGCGTCTCTCTCGCGCGATGTAAAATCGAATTATGTCACAACACAACCAAACCGGGAACAACCGAAGATTCGCAGTTATGTGACGGAATTTCGTTTCACTCTCATCGGCGCGACGTTTCCCGCAAAAATGCGCCGCGAGGCCCGTGAAGTCGTTATTTTTTATTCGCGACAATCGGGTTTGGCGTGTCGACAGCAATAAACGTGATAGAACAAAGCGCGCTTGATTGGAAACAATATTCGGAATATTGGACGAATAATCACGGGTCTCACGCGAATAAGTCAGATCTTAAAGAGTTAAGAGAATTGTCACGAGATTTGAGTTCTTCGAGTTATGTTTGCGATATTCAGTCGTACGCATATATATATACACATACATAATGATAAAATAATTTAATAGAAGAACATCGTTTTTTACAATTTTCAATGTGATTTATCTTCTCCAGAGGATTTGGAATTCTCCTTTATTGTACAATATTAGGCAACGAGAACTTATGTTAATCGACGAGAAATGGTCTATTTAATTCTTGATGCTTTGTAATAAAGATAATTTAACAAAATTTAGAGTACGATATCTTATCGTTGATTAGCTCCACTTTACTGAAATTACGTATCTTATTTCGAAACAGAATTTTTGTGAGTCGCATGATAACAGAATATGGGTGATTGTTTATTTTTTAATATTTGAAAAGCATTGTTCAACCTGAGAAAATACGATATTTTAAATTAACATGAGATAGGGGAGAAACATTATGGAAAGAAGAGAAAATAAGCGGCGCTCAAGGCGACACACTAATCGAGAAATAATTACGTAAAATACCTCGTTCTAGTTTTGTACCAGGTCATGTATTCTTAACATAAAAACGCAAAAAAAAGTTTATTACTTTATAAATTAATAAGTTGAATTAGCTGCCCAATTAAATTATCGTTAAATTATAAAGTTGAATTGGCTGCCCAATTAAATTGACTTTTAACAGATTGTTAACATTATCAAAGGATAACAAGTATTTTAAGTATCAGTACAAAATTACCTTTTTTAAAAAAGGTAAAAAAAAGTGCCAAGTACACGCAATGTATTTTGTAAATTCAATCGAAAAATTATCTCACAAAATTGTCTCACAAAAATTGTCTCACAAAATTGTCTCACAAAAATTGTCTCACAAAATTATTAAATTACAAAATTGTTATTTTATTCAATCCAAGTGATACCTCGAAAAAACCTAAATAACAAGTGGTATCTATTTAAAAAAAAAATACGTGAAATTATTTAATACTGCGCCAATTACAAAGAGAGAATATATATATATATATATATATATATACCTTAACAAAATTATTTTTATATCACGAAATTGCGTTACCAAACTCAATCTAAGTGATATATACCTTAACAAAATTATATCACAAAATTGTTTTACCTAACTCAACCTAAGTGATATGTTATTTCAAAAAAATATATGAAATCTTTAAATTACGCCAACTACAAAGAGAATATATATATTGCTTTGAAAAATAATTGTAGTGCAACTACTCTTAAAAAATAAAACAAAATTGTGTTACCTAACTCAACCCAAGTGGTATGTATCTTTGTATTCCTGAGGATCTTTCTATCAACCCAAGTGGTAGTAGTTTTAATTCTCCTTGATAAAATTATAATATTACAAAGAATCATTTAATCATTTTAATCACAAGAATTAAAGAGGTAACATTATAAAATAAAAATATTTAATTAAAATAAAATAAATAAATTTTTCTTGTAAAAAACTTGGCGCTGCTTTTTTAAAGTCTATCCAGACAAATTTGCATCGCGCATAAACATAAGCGTAAGAAATTGATTGGTTCATATATATGTGCAAAAGGAAATAGACCAATCCATCTCTTTATGCATATGCTTATGCACCTATGCAAGTTTGTCTAGATTAATCTTAAAAAAGCAGCGCCAAGTTTTTTACAAGAAAAATTTATTTATTTTATTTTAATTAAATATTTTTATTTTATAATGTTACCTCTTTAATTCTTTGTGATTAAAATGATTAAATGATTCTTTGTAATATTATAATTTTATCAAGGAGAATTAAAACTACTACCACTTGGGTTGATAGAAAGATCCTCAGGAATACAAAGATACATACCACTTGGGTTGAGTTAGGTAACACAATTTTGTTTTATTTTTTAAGAGTAGTTGCACTACAATTATTTTTCAAAGCAATATATATATTCTCTTTGTAGTTGGCGTAATTTAAAGATTTCATATATTTTTTTGAAATAACATATCACTTAGGTTGAGTTAGGTAAAACAATTTTGTGATATAATTTTGTTAAGGTATATATCACTTAGATTGAGTTTGGTAACGCAATTTCGTGATATAAAAATAATTTTGTTAAGGTATATATATATATATATATATATATATATATATTCTCTCTTTGTAATTGGCGCAGTATTAAATAATTTCACGTATTTTTTTTTAAATAGATACCACTTGTTATTTAGGTTTTTTCGAGGTATCACTTGGATTGAATAAAATAACAATTTTGTAATTTAATAATTTTGTGAGACAATTTTTGTGAGACAATTTTGTGAGACAATTTTTGTGAGACAATTTTGTGAGATAATTTTTCGATTGAATTTACAAAATACATTGCGTGTACTTGGCACTTTTTTTTACCTTTTTTAAAAAAGGTAATTTTGTACTGATATCACCTATTTTGTAGTGTTAAGCAAGGATCTGCAAAACATTTTTATTTTTTATTTTTTAATTATTCACAAAATTAGCAATAACAACAAATACATAAAAATTAATAATATTTAAGTAAAAGTAAATTATACATTTCTCACAAAAATTGAAGGAACACTAAATTTATCTTTAAAAATAGGCAAAACTCGAGCAGCGGTAACTTTGTTAAAAATGAATAAAATTTAAATTTCAAGCTTAAAACCTCTACTTTCGAAAGGTTACTATTATTCGTCCAATTTTTATTATGTCTAGACATAATTTTAATTCAGCGGATTTTTATTATGTCATGACATAATTTTAATTCTGCCGCTAGGGAATTTTTAAGTCGATTCTTATGAATCAAGCTTGAATTTGATGTCTAGGTGTCCCAGGTTGCCGATAACGAAGTCCACATAGTGCGCTCCATAGTTTTCGGTGTCCAGGTGTATTAATACCTTGAATTCGATGTCCACGTGTTCCAGGTTGCCGATGACGGGTTCCAGATAGTGCGCTCCATAGTTTTCGGTGTCCAGGTGTAATAATACGTTGAATTCGATGTCTAGGTGTCCCACGTTGCCGATGACGAGGTCCACATAGTGCGCTCCGTAGTTTCGGTGTCTACGTGTATTAATACCTTGAATTCGATATCTACGTGTCCTACATTTAGATTTAAAGTTATTAATACACCTAGACACCAAAAACTACAAAGCGCACTATGTGAACCTCATCATCGGCAACCTGGGACACGTAGACATCGAATTCGAGGTATTATTACACCTAGACACCGAAAATTACGGAGCGCGCTATCTGGACCTCGTCATCAGCAACCTGGGACACCTAGACATCAATTTCAAGGTATTAATACACGTAGACACCGAAAACTACGGAGCGTACTATGTGGACCTCGTCATCGGCAACCTGGGACACCTAGACATCGAATTCAAGGTATTAATACACGTAGACACCGAAAACTACGGAGCTCACTATCTAGACATCGTCATCGGCAACCTGGGACACCTAGACATCGCATTCAACGTATTATTACACCTGGACACCGAAAACTACGAAGCGCACTATGTGGACCTTGTCATCGGCAACCTGGGACACCTAGACATCGAATTCAACGTACGATTACACCTGGACACCGAAAACTATGAAGCGCACTATCTGGATCCCGTCATCGGCAACCTGGGACACGTGGACATCGAATTCAAGGTATTAATACACGTAGACACCGAAAACTACGGAGCGCACTATGTGGACCTCGTCATCGGCAACCTGGAACACCTAGACATCGAATTCAACGTACGATTACACCTGGACACCGAAAACTATGAAACGCACTATCTGGATCCCGCAATCGGCAACCTGGGACACGTGGACATCAAATTCAAAGTATTAATACACGTAAACACCGAATACTACGGAGCGCACTATGTGGACCTCGTCATCGGCAACCTGGGACACGTAGACATCGAATTCAACGTATTATTACACCTGGACACCGAAAACTATGAAGCGCACTATCTGGACCTCGTCATCGGCAACCTAGGATACCTAGACATCGAATTCAAGCTTGATTCATAAGAATCGACTTAAAAATTCCCTAGCGGCACTTTCTGCCAAGCGTAGGGTTCCTTCTTTTCCGGCAGCGGTGGTAATACGATGTAAGGATACGAAATCTCTCCAGATAAACATGAAGCAATTGACTCAATATGTATTATATATTATATACCTAATTTACCTAAATAGAAATATTTCTCCTGACCGATAAGTCTATCGACCTAATTTAATTTACCTACTAGGGCTGCGTTCGGAAACGTCACCCGAGTGCACACGAGTATACTTCCTTCTCTTTCTATCTCAGCGAGTTAGAAGGAGAAGGGAGTATACCCGTGTGTACCCGGGTGACGTTTCCGAACGCAGCCTAGATCGATCGAAATACGCGCGCGATATCGAAACTGGCGATACCTGCGCCGCCAGTGTCGAAAAAGTGAAAGCGACATTTCTCTGTTATCTGTTTGTTACATGTATGTTATAATATATTGAATTGAGAGCGTTGACGTAGACGTATCTTAATAAAAAATTTTCACATTTGGACTTTGCGTCACAATATCTCCGCTCGTAGGGCACGTAGCGGAAAATATTATAGGAGATACCCCCCCAAAGTCGACCCCAAGCTATCGATCAAGCCTACTTAGAACTTGATCCGTTCACTCGTTATCGAGATCTCAACATCTTGGGTACTCGCAACCCGTCGCGTCGCGTAAAAGAGTCACGGTCGGTCTCGCTCCGCGTGTACTTGGCACGAGACACTACCGTGTCTCTTGATTTGTAATTTTGTTTTCCAAGTCTAATGTGCAATTATCTTTTGATATTTTTCACTGATTAAATAATAGATATAGACATTATTTGTGATTTAACATACATATGTATATTTCATAATGGTTATCTGTTTACAATGTACGAAATTATTTGATGACAAATAATGATCCTCTTATCCAACGGCATATTAATTTTACTGCAGGAAAATATTTTGCATTTACTTTGTTATCACTTTTGGCCAACATATTCATTTCAGTGAGCTTTTGAGCTATCTCAACTGATCCAAAGAGCCAAAAATTTATCATTAAAAATACGATATCTCCCGCCTTCTCCCTTCATTTTTTTTTCTCTCCGTCGATGTTTTTCCGCGTAGTTCGCTATTTTCGCTCAAACTCGTCAAATATTTCGTGAGGGTGTCTTTTCATTCGCCGCAAGAAATTCTCGCCCCTGCCGCTACAAGCTATTCGATTCAATTCGGTTCGAGTCGACTCGATTCGAAGGGTAGTCTGATTAAATTCCTTTCGGGATAAGAGTGGAGAGAAGAGGACGAGGGAGAGGGGAACGCGGGCGACGAACCCTCGAAATCACTGGAACGCGACAAGGAGCCGGCTCGAGCTTTGTGGCGTTCTTCTCTGTCGATCGTCTCAGCATGGCAAAGGGCATCGTGGAACAATGACAGTGCGACGTTTCGACATTTGATTGAGATCTTTCTGAACGTCCGTGCTATTTATCGATCTTTATAACTTTGTCTACACAGTAAAAAATTTTGTGTCAATGGAAGTCCACTCTCAATTTTGTGTTAAAATAACTCATTCATTGTGTTATTTTTGACATTTAGAAATGTTATAAATGTCGATATAACATTTCTAAATGTCAAAAATAACACAATGAATGAGTTATTTTAACATAAAATTGAGAGTGGACTTCCATTGACACAAAATTTTTTACTGTGTATGCGCGGTGCGAAAGGTTGACTTCAAGTTTACGAAAACTATTTACTTCTGAATTTATCTAAAATCAAATAATTCTTTGTTTTTCTACATGTTATTTAGAATATATTAAATCCTGAATTATACTCTTTCTGGAAAGAAATTTTATAATTAGACTCTAATTAAAATCAAGATCGAGATTTTTTCAAAGTATTTTGCAAAATGTCTTTAATATCGTAAGGCTGCCAATATTAAACGCAATTATAGAAGAATGACATTTCGATTTCTGGATGGACAAGCGCGAGATGGAACAATTTCTGTGCTGTCCCTATAATTAATCCCCGAGTGGACTGTGAACTTACGAATATTATAATACATGTACCTAAGCTGATGATAATCGATCGGGAACGTTTTGTTCCGTACAGAGGTGATTATTGGACATTGGATGTCGCTACAGTGTGTCGCGTTTGCAACTAGCTCTGATTTCGAGCGGCTGGCTGAGCATACCGTACTTGCATGTAGGATTACGCTATATGTGTTCCGGCTGAAACAATGACTCACAGTTACGCCGTTAATTGAGGTGATTCCCTGACGTTGTATCGGTACTGTTACGCGTGTGCCGAGACGATCGAGCAGGGAGGCTGCAATGGGAACAGACCTCGGTCGACAATGTCGCAGTTCTCCCTCGCAAATCCCGCGGGAAGAGACGAGATTACCCGCGGGAAAACAAAGGGCTATTACTGCAGGCTATTACGCGCGGTTAAGAAATCGTGTGATTTCGCTGTGTCAACAACGAATCGATTTTTCATGGCGAATGCCGGCACTCGTTTTAGGCCGTTCTGCTATGAAATAGGTCATTTCTTTTCACAAAGGAAGGTTAATATCAAAGCAAAAATGCAAGAAGAGTATTTTTAGAAGTACAGATAATATACAGATACATGTGATATACGATAAAAGTGTTTTTTTTTTATTTTTTTTTATTTTAGTTTGGAACGTATTCAATATCAATTAAATTATGTGATCAATATTTGTATAAAATCGTTCAGAACGCGAGTTGAGCAATAATTGTTAATAACAATGAAACAGGGAAAATATCTGTTCTGCTGATGTTTTTCGATCGGCTTGAATCAGAATTCATTCGTTTGAATTCTTTAAATCCTATAATCTGCGATAAGCCACTCAGCAAGATCGTGAAAGGAAGCTTTTTCTCGAGGTTTTTCTCTCGAAGGCGCTTTATATTCGATAAGGTTAATGACCGCGGTGTAAACCTCTCTGCATCTGCATTTCCTTGGCGACTTACTCGCAACACTTGAGCCTAGCGCGAATTCGCGTACGCGCGACTTAGAGTTGCGGCCGGAGTTTCGAGGCTCGCCACCTCAGCGCGGTAACGTCCGGTTTCTTTCATTGGCTCGCACGTGCATACCGCACTGCGACATCCTGACGTAGTCTTACTCACAGTGGCGGGACACGAGCACGATGCAAAAGAGCACGACGAAAATCCCTGCACTAATGAATATTTCAAAGGCCTTTTCGACGAGACGGACAGAGAGACGAACGTTCGTAAGTGTTAACAGCGAATTTTTTGCGAGAAAACTTGATATAGAGGAAACAGATGCAGAGAACATAAAAGAGTTTATTCGGAATCTTGCGCGTGAAAGAAATGGTTAAATAATGAGAATAGATTAAAATAATAACATTAAAATCTTTTGTATCGCATAATTTGCTTTTGGGCGCTTTTGATGTACGTGAATAAAATTGATTAGATTATATTTTTCCGTTTACAAAAGATTAGAGCAAACAAAGGTGAAACGAGATAGGTATCTCAAAGCAACATTTCCACTTCAAGAGACGATCGTGATGTGTCGTCGCAATTAAATAATATTTGAGCTCATAAAGATTAATATCAACTAAATTTCGTTAAAAACGATGCACATTTCTTTACTTTGATCTTCTTCTTGTTCTTATTCTTGAATATTGACCAACTTGTATCTTAGCAAGGAGATATCTTAAATCCTCTTTTAACTAAATGCATATTATTATTTGAAATCTGAAGGAAACTTCTAATCTAACAATTTTCAAGAATGATTTTGAAAGCATTTCTTCCTTTAACGGATTTTAAAGAATGGTTCTGAATGTTCTACGATTCTTTGAAGTCTTCTCTATAAATTCAATCTTATTTGTAACTTAAAGATATTGAAGTCCTTAACTATACTTGTAATTTTATCTCTCTTGGAATATAAAAGTTTAACAAAAAATGATAAATTAATTTACATAAATATATTTTTTATTGAAACAAGATAAACTTTTTGTTCAAATATAAATTAAAATTAATATGCGATAATAATTCATCAAGATTAATTCGATATGTAGAGAACAGAGTAATCGGCGTTTGTTTTGTAGCACATAAAATATTTCGAATTTGCTAGTATCCGGCGTTTGTTTTTTGCGACGTTATAGCGCATGTGTATGCACATACACGCGGTAATTTTGTCGCCATTTGCATAGCGAGCCTCAAACGGGAAGGCAGAGGCGCGAGTTGCTCTCACTCTACTGTGTATTGTGTTATTATTCCGCGATACGCGATTCCCTATGAACAATTAGCGATTATCAGCTCGCGCGATTAATTAACTCTCACGTAAGCGCATCGACACAACGATTGTTTATCAAACTTGATATTTCATGCGATTTATTCGTTTGATATAAGAATCGACGCGATAGATAACGAAAATTGTACATTATTGTCGGGATGTTAACGGATGGTAATTAAGTCTTTAACGATTCTGAGATTTGAATATCTCGCATCATACTTCGAATTGTCTGTCGATTTAGGGATAATTTGTACTTTTTATTTTCTCCGTGAATTTGCCAATGTACTACTTTAGAGAACAAAACATTAAGAAAATAGAAGTA
Organism: Temnothorax nylanderi; assembly: GCF_030848795.1. Classification (NCBI taxonomy): domain Eukaryota; kingdom Metazoa; phylum Arthropoda; class Insecta; order Hymenoptera; family Formicidae; genus Temnothorax; species Temnothorax nylanderi. Next base: position 13,863 of record NW_027250344.1, on the reverse strand, counting down.
AACTGCTGTTTTTGATAATTTTCTTTATAATTCAAGATTCTCTATCAAAATTCGATAATTTAAAAATGGTGGAAATAATTACGTAACTGGAAAAACCTATTTACTGAGTGCTCCGACAGGTGCGCATTTTAGCGATTGCTGCATGCATTAACCAACATGAATTAATGACAGGTAACCCGACACGAATGTCCAGAATTGTTCGCTTGTCAATGCAGCAAGCGATTTGATTTCAATGTGTCAAGCAAATTTGGAAACAAACACGAATATTACGCCAGAGAGTTGTAAACCATCCTATTGGTACAACTCGATTGTCATTGCGCATATTGTTCTATTTCTATAACTAGAGTTAATAGACGTACATCCCGAGCTTGCTTTTTTAAATGGAAGATGCGTGATACGTTCCATTTACAAGTTAATCTTTTAATCGTTGGAATTTTCGTTTATGTTCATTAATTCTTTAAAATACCTTGTTGATCTTTTTTTTATCTGAGATTGTTGGAAACTATACATATATACATATATGTATGTATGTGTATTTATTATGGAATTTTCGATTGTTCGTACTTGTATATATAATTCTCAATTCCAATAGGTGATAAATGCCGATCTACATGTTTGTACTTTCTCATTAATCAGAATTCAGAATACATAGCGGTCTAGTGTGTGAACGTCAATGTAAACTCATAAGCCTGTTATTCTGCATGTAACATAACAGTCTGTAATTCGCGTCGATTCATAATTCTGTAACATAAACACATTTAGTGTCGGATATTTTCTCTGCGCAATCACGGAACGTAAATTACACTGAAGACACACGAAATGCGGTTTAATCGATATAACGCGAAACGTTCCGGCCAAAATGAGTTTTTCAAGAGGGAAAGAAAACGACCAACGCGGCGCAGAAGCATTTTATGCAAGCAGAATATGCAATTTTTTGTAAACCATTCTTCTCTTGTCGAGGTCATACTTTTTTCATGAGATACGAGGGGACGGCACGGTCCGGAGTGAGCCACCCCGAAAAATTCAATCTTTTCTTTAAGTTCGTAGAAAATTTTTGGCCGTCAAACGCTAAATTTTTGTGACAAGTTTTGTGTATGACAGCTAGAATTTTATGTATCATGCGAGGGAATTTTATTTCCGTGATATTCCCCGTTCAATCGGGGATCGCGAATGTGTAAAAGTCGATGTTTCTGGCACGTGCTTCTTGTTAATAATGAAATGAACTGCCCGAGAAAAATATTTCCGTTGAGGGAAAATTTACACGATCGAAAATTGAATCCGAGTTTTGCGACGCAAGAGTGACGCAATACATTTCACCTTGAACTCTTTTTGGCCTATATATAATATTGCATATATAATCGAAACAGGAACTGACGGGAATATTGGAATAATGATATTTCTGCTTTTTGCTATTAAAACTTTAAGTTGACTGCCGAACGAAATATGATTCTATCTGGTAATTAATGAAACTTTTCTTTATATGAAAAATTTTATTCGAAATATTCTCATACCAAGAGATTAATAAAAGCGAATTAAATAGACACAAATAATTTGTAAACTTCGTCTCGAAAGGGCCGATCTCAAATAATTTGAATACCGACTGTTCTTTATCAAAAAGGACTGTCCATAATTTGAATCGGTTCGTCCTTTCTTTCGTCCTGAGGAAACGGAATCCTATCTACGAGGCAAATAAAGATGAGAGTACCGTTCCTCTATTCAGTTTCCAGCCGGAAGTTGCTCGCTCACGTTTGAGTTCCCTACGAACAGAAAAGGGAAAGTCTGTCGGGAGCTAACTTGCTATCTTCTCTTGCCCCACGAGAGCCCTTTCTCTGGGCGCACAAAGAGAGAGGGCAACACAGGAAAAATGACCTTTGTCGCACGTCGACCTTCGACCCGACAGTCGGACTCATCTATTTGACGAGGTTAAAGTACCGTCCGCGTTTTTTTTATTGTCCAAAAGATGACAGAATCCCTTGATACTCGAATCTAATTAAGAAATTTATATAATCAAGAAAAATAAACTTTATCCATTTTAGTTACTTTAATCTATTGTAGTAAATATGTAATAAATTTGATGTAATCAAATTTACAATAATCTCATACACACTTTTGCAAAAAATCAAACTGAATGATTAATGTCTATGACTGATATATCATATATTTGCATTTGAAAAATTTACAACGCTGTCCAAAGGGATTTCAATTATTTTTTATTGAAAAAGCGGATCGGCATGCTTATTGCATTAAATTTGTTATTTCATGATTCGTTTCGCTGAGTTTCATATAACATTGTTGTCGTTAGCGCGATTATAAATGCATAACGTAAAATCAGAGTTTAATAAACATTGATATTATCGGTTACATTTGAAAACCACCGCGACTGTGGAGAAGTACGCATGAATGTTTTTTTGGCCGTGAACTACATATGCGATGCGAATGTGAGACCTTGATGTCATGAGATATTTAAACACTGCCGCTACATAATAGCTACAGGCACGATGTACATAAAATACGAGCCAGTCTTTCTGCCGCTTAACATCGTTTCCTGTGCATTATCGGGCGCGGTCAGCGGGCGCAATTACGCCGATTTGGCGGCCGGTCTAATTGCGCGCGTGCGAATAATTTATCGCGAACCGACCATCAATCCGTCCGTCGAATTCGGTAATTATTTCGACCGCATTACAATTCGGCGTAATCTCCGCATGGTCCTTTTATTAATCGACCCGTCGGTTTCACATGCCGGCGCGGGAAGCACGGAGATTGGTTATCATCCCCTAGATGGTCATCGATTTCCTCATATCGTTGCCCTTCGAGCTACATTTTCAAACTTGCCTTTCGAAAACGGTACATTAATAATGGATATTAAATTTTACTGCGAAAGATTTTCTGCTCCCTATCCCCTTTCCTTCTTTATAAAAGAAATTGCTATTGATGACCTTAATTAGCTATATGATTTATTATAAATTGTGTTTGTAACCTGGATCAAGATTCAATCAACTGTGATTAAGTCTCTAGATATTTGTTTTTCTATTTATTATTGCATTAATGCAAAACTACACAATAATAACTACAAATAATCGACTTCTCTTTAGAAAACTTTTAACGGAAAGAAAATCGTCGATGATTTATATAATTCTTCTTATGATTTTTATCGCTTTCAAATAATTTACTATATTTTTCAAATTTCAAACTTTTTCGTTGACAAATATTAAAGCGACGATTGATCAATTTTTAACGATAGTTTTAAAAAACGGAAGCGCAAAACGATGATGTGTTTTAATAAATATTTTATTGATGATTTGTACATATCGATAAATATAATATTAACAATCTACTTTTTATTTGCCATATCTTTGTATATATATATATATATATATATATAAATTATAAAAAAAATTTATGTAGAAAAATATCGATATATGTACATATCATACGTACACGTCGTTCGTGTTCAGACAGTCGGTACTCGAACCGTTCCTAAACCTTGCAGATGCAAAGTACGCAAGATGAACGAGTGCTCTTGAATTATGCCAAAACTTTCGCGGACTGCACTTATCTCTGCATTAATATGCATATTACAAACTATATACGTTGCACTTCTATCGTCCTCGCTCGACGTTCCTACGTCACGAGGCGAACGTCAATCATTCATTATTAATGAAGTAATTTTTTCGATATTAGTACACATATATATCTTCTAAAGTCCGAGCACGAAACGATAATTTCTTTAATGCGGGTCATATCTCTGCGAATGAGATATTAGAGTCAAAGAATATATACAAACATAAAATAAATTTGTTCCGCCAATATTGATTAACATAAAGAGATATTTATTTCGACAACCATTGGTAAATATAATTAAAAATAAACGTCATTATATATACAAACGTTGATGAAATTAAATAAATTATTTTATTTTTAGTATATTTTTAATATTACAGTAATAATATTAAAAGGCATAGTTAATATCGATATTTTAAGAATCAATTACAAAGAAAGCGATATAATTTCCATAAATATTGCATAATATTAATTATTCTAAAAAATAAATGAAACAAATTGCGAAATTCATAATTTATTGACTAAAGTTTGCCGTAACGGCTATGACTATTAAGTTCAGCGAAGAAATAAACGCGAATAAACTCTCGACACGAAAGACAATTGGACGTTTTATTGCGACCTGTCTCGCTTTGATTCTGAAAACAAAGGAAAGTTTTCAGTACGCTCGCGACTGACGAAGGAACGTTTTGATCTCTGTTTCTATCGGCTCGACTTCGAAGTTCTACAGTAAGGATCAATGTATTCTCGTCGAGACGATAGCGGGAGCGTATGTAAGGAGTCGCGGTGAGAGGAAGGAAGATTTAATAATGTCCGCGGGGACACTGTGTTGCGTCATTACCTTTAAGAGCATATTCTCTCCAAAGCGCGAGCTTGCGCACAATGGCACAATACCGAGGGCGAAAGGCAGACGAAGGCTTGCGGGCTGATGAGTTCTCTCCACCGGTAATCACCCCGAAAGGATAAAAGTGACCGCTTTTTATCTCTACGCCGGAAGCTTTCCACGCCGCTCCAATTTCATGCGCAACACGAGACCACATAAAGTGTTTTTCTCGTGCTACACGAGAGCATCCGGATATCCCTTTAACTAAAGCTTCTTCGGCCAATTCGGGGGCGGGCTTTCCTTAGCGAAAATGTCAAGGTAGATTGTCGCATTTCTCATGCGTTGAACTGGGAAAATTGAGTGTTTGTTTGTACTTTCGAAGTTGTCGGAAATGGTTGTACGAGATATTTGTACGAGTAAAGTATTAGTTGAGCCGCGTTCTTTGTCAGAATGACGAATCCCGTCGTGCAAGCTAACGTCACGTATTTCCCACTGCAGGCACTCATTCGTAAAACTTCTTATCTCACCCACCCACGAGGGGCTTTAAACTGTTTTCTCGCTGGCGTAAACATCACCGCATGTTACACGTAATAGCTGCTGAGTAAAAAAGGGATTCTATTTTTATTATACCATTGCTTATCGTCTGTATCGCTGGGAAGAAAGAACGGTCACAGTCTCAGTCAGAAACAAGGAATTTTTAGGAGCATCTTATGTAAAACTCCATAAATTTATTAACATCTAGTATTTTTTTATAAAAATTGATGCGATTATTATCTATCGGCGTTTTGTGATATGGTTATATTTTTCTTTTTCTTCGAGTGCTATAATCGTTTATTGATCATAGGCGACCTCTCTGCATATATTTGTGAATCAGATATATGGGGCTTACAGTTTAAAACTCGATTTCGAGTAGCTTTCTGTAGAGGGATTTTCGATTATATTTATATCTTTAGCATATATAATCTTCATCAAAACTATAGGGCATACATATTTGTTGTTACGTTCGTTGTTTGTATTTTCTTACAATTGTGTTCTACAGCAGATTCCCATAGTTTTCAATTAAATGTATTATTTTCTTTTTTATAAGTGCACGTTAAAAAAAGAGAAAGTATTATAGTTGTGCAAGGTGAAGAAGTTAGATTCAATATAATTATTATTTCAGAAATAAAAGTGAGTTAACTCAAACAAGACTCAACTCAAACAGCAAAATTAAAAAATTGTAGTATGTCAGAATAGTCGGCATTCTGACATACCCAGTGAGGTCTTTCACTTCTCGTTAAATTAGCAGGCAACAGGCTACTTCAGATATTAATAGATCGTTCAATCTGCACGCGACGAACTGCTTGGACTGATAGATACTCCTGTACGTAGAAAGGTTAAAGAGTAGCAGCATCGGTTTGTTTGCACAGGCCTTACCTATTGACATAATTGAAACACACATGTAGACATTACCTAAACATTATGTATCACATATGCATTACTTTTGTTTCCTTCTAGCTCCCGCTTGTTCTTTTTCTACCATTCGACACATGCAGACACATGAGAAGTGGCCGCGACAGCTGCGACCTCAGTGCACCACGTGCATCGGACGGTGCAATTTATTGTTGAAACGATGAGAGACACTTTGTCGTCCTTTCGTGGGTTTCGATGGAAATGATAATACTTAACACGCGACAGCTTGTGAAAACTGCACCGTTTGAAAAAGCAATTTTAAGCCTAATAAAATAATTAGAATGCGGACAAAAAAGCTTCGCGGCTGAACTGTTTTCGAATAATTTGGAGAATTCAAGGAAAAAAGCAAGAGAAGCATCAATTATCATCGAAATAACCATTTATTTTTATTACTCTCTCGTCGCAATGCATCAACATCACTTTGATGTTTTATGTGAAAATCGTGTTTGTTGATTGATTCTTATTTGAACGAATCTTTCTCTATTCATAACGATGTAGTCATAAGCAGAATGCAAATTAGTTTTGTCTGGGCAGCGTAGATCGATTCTTTCTTCCTTTATTCGATAATTTTATTTGATTATGATTGATAGAATGCGTAAAGATGGATTTATAATTGATGCATTGAGATACATCGATGAAATTCGTTTGATATCATTACAATAGGTGAAATAGGGGCCACTGTGAATCCATAATCGGACATATATAAGCGACAATGAGGGTAATAATTGCTTTACGCCAGGTAGATACGGCGATTGTTTACCAGCACTGTCTAATAGCTCGACTGTTTACTAGCACTGTCTAATAGCTCGACAAATAATAGTAATTGTGGTAATGGTAATGGCGATGTTGTTAGCAAAATAGTCGACTGAATAGCATTTTACTAAAAACTATGCGAGAGAAAAAGAGACAAGGAAAAACACAAAAGAATAGAGGTACATTAGTGAATACACATTAGATGAAATCAACAAAGGAAGGCAGATAATTGGATTTGTATACGTAATTTTAAGCAATGAAATTAACATTTGCACTAATTAACAGTTTGCCATTAGAATAGTCATGTTTTCTAACATTTAATTCGACAAAAAGTGTCTATAAACCTTCTTTTTCTTTGATTTGTTGAGTGCTGGTTCGTGAGAGAAACGAAAAATGTATGTAAAAATTATTTTTATTTATTGTACAAACCTGCGTTACTGTGTAAATATGAAAACCAGAGAACAATTCTTGTTACACGAGAACATTTTATTTTGTTGAATTTATCAAAGCTTTTCACATTTCAAAATATTTCAAAATGTTTTTATTTCACCTACAATTATTTGCAAAGAGGGATCTTTGCAAGCTTGTATTAGCTTTGTCTCTTTATTCTCTTTATAGTTCTCTTAGCCTCTTAGTTTATTAGTTTTGCGTCAACGTGTGTATGCGATTCCGCATACGTAATTTAAATTCAAACAGGATACACCAGGGAATGACGGATAAAGCGATCAATGAAACTAGGGCAGCTTGTCTTAGTCTTATACATTCACCATTAGCCTCTCTGAAGGAAGTAGTTGATACACAAACGGCTTAATTCCTTTTCGATTCATGTGATTATAGGTACATTAATATTTATTCACTTCCACCTTCGTGATCATTCATTATGCGTGTCTTAGGTACGTTAGATCGCAAAGTCTTAAACTGTCCAAATAATTTAATTGCGCTAAAACTGAACAGATTTTACAGAACATTTTCTTTTATTTTCTTTTATTTTTTTTTATTTTCTTTTATTTTCTTGCGTAAAAGATGCAAGGAATGATAGAAATGACATTTTAACATGGATACATAATTTATAATCTAAAAATGTTAAATAGTTTGAAATGTTACTAGATTTGTTCCGCTTGTAAATATAACTTTGAAATGTAGCTCTTTGTAAAAAATTAATTACCAATAGTATTTTTGATATGACAAATCAGTATATTCAAATTAATTAACTAAAATTATCATTACTGCACAGTCTAAATTACTGGCTTTTGATGACGTTATTAAACAGAGTAGCAAATTCGCATATATAGTTAAGTACATTCAAGTATGCCATAACTATGTCCAATTCTAGAACATGGGAATATAGTTTACAATTCATTACTGAACAACACAAACATTTGTCCATAATATCTGTAGTTGCAAGCTGTTTTTCTTCACTTTTTAATCGAGGAATAAGTTATCGATAATGGGCGATGATATCCGATTGTTTAAAATATTGGAGTTATTGGAACGTCGCTCTTTCGCCAATACGAAGATGCACTAATCGTATTTGCCTAGGTATTGTCTTCCGGGTCTATAGTCACGCCACGTCGGGCGAAGCTCTTGGAGACGCAAAGCTCTACCCACTTGTTGCTATATAGCCACTTTTATGGCTGATTAAAGTCTCTAGGCCTCTGCTTGTTATACTCTACTTGTGTGGGTGACAAGAGCCATGTGCAATACACGCGTTCCCACGAACGCACAACGGCGTGATACAATTTCCAGGCGTTTAATTATGATCCCCGCTCGTTTCCGTCGAATCGATGGCGATTTGCAACCATTATCTTCCGTCTCTGTGCATAGATTGTAGTAAAAAAACGTTTCAATATTTTATATGAGATTTTATATGAGATGCTCTATTGGTCTTTCGTAATTCAATTGCAGTCAGTATTATAATTTTCCTTTTAATTATTTTGGAAAGAAAAAATGCTAAAATTTAGGTATCTCTTGGGAACCATGAATGAAATAGAACGTATATTTTATGTGTTTTATATGTTTTATTATATGTGTTTTATAGATTGAATGTGCTTATAAGCATTTATTAGATTTATCAACGAAATTCAGACCTTCCTTAGTTACGATCCTCATATTACACGAAAATCTCGAGATAGAAATAAATATCCTTTTAGTGCTCCGGGATGTAATAGCTGTTAGTCTCCTTTTTTCTTCGCGCAAAGAATCTTGACGATCCTTTCTTGAATTATCGGGGATCTCTGTAACTGGCACAAATAAGCTTCTCACGTTCCACGTTGGTAATAATATCGATAAATTGTAATCGACGACGCAGCGTTTCGCACATCCTTTCACTTTTTTCCTTGCGTATTCCTCTTAGATCATGATATAAAAGTATCTGAATGTTATATCGCCGTATCAAAATTATTGCATGTAATTATATAGGATGATTCAGGAGAAAATTGTAATAGAACTGTAAAATATATTCAGATGATTGAAATAAGAAAAATAGTCCTTGCAAACATTGTTTAGTCTGAATCAACACAACCATAGCAATTTAAAATAAATATTGTACTTGCATAAATGCGTTTACAGAGGCTTAGACTTGTAGTAGAGATGTTTTTAAAGTGAGATATCTACTAGATGATATAGACACTTTAAGATACAATCCTCTAATTGTTTTAGCGTAGTTTCGCTTCCCATATCGTGATTTCGCAGACTGGTTCGCCTTCCGGGAAATCAGCCCGCGCAATATCTCGCTGATGTAATAATGAACTTGTTATTTGGGAAGTGCAAAATCCTCTCGCTCGAGCACGCGCGTGCCGGAACATGATGGGAATTATTCGCGATCGAGGGGCGTTATCTTTCGCACGAGGAGCGTATAGAGCGCACGAATGGCGCGAGCGTGAATTTCGAGCGTGGCAGATCGGGAGAACGACAGGGGTAGGTGGAGAGGCAGGTACCACTACCATAAAATTCTCTCCGGGCAGCTACGGGCAGCTACGGGCGTAACGACGTTTCCCCATGTTTATGGGCTACCGTAAACGCGGAATGACTTTGCTGGGAAATTTTACGGGCCGCGGTTCCTCCCTGCGGCTCTCCTCGCATTTTCCCTCGCACCACCGCGCCGCACCGACCTCGCTGACGTACGAGGCACGACGTTCAATGGATTTATTGGTTTCCGCGATGGCGTCGTCCTTCTTCTGTAATAGGGAAAGAGAGAGAAAGGGAGAAAAACTTTCCGGGAACGAAAGAAGGGATATAATCGTGGAAAACGTTGAGCACTGGGAAAACGTGCCGCCTGGGAACGAGTGAGATTTTGACAAAGAGAAAATAAAGGAGAAAATTGCCGGGCTCAATATTTTTAGGATTCTTTTATCGAAGTGAGAAATTTTACTAATCATGTCAAATCGTAAGGAATCTTGACGAAAAGGTATTGCGCGACGGGAAAAGAAAGAGCACGGGATTTGTAACATATGTTAAAATAGCGTAAACTTGTGCATTCAAAGTAATCAGGACCTGACAAGGTCGTCATCTTCTATGTAATTTTTATGAAATTTTCGAGATGTAGAATAGTTGTCGAAAAAATGTCGACATGAAAATATTGGATTGATTTTATTTATACGCCGATGAGGCGAGAATATAATGGAACTTCTTTCGAAGATAGCGTTCGTAGATTTACGGAAAGAAGGGCAATGGTCCGTCGACAATATATACTTCCACAATATAAAATTGCAAGTATAAAACTGCAGCGAGATGTTTTTACGAGCATACAGAAAAGACATTTATCACACAAACGCGAGAACGCGAGATTTTCTTTATCGTGACGTAACCTCGTATTTTTGAAAATACATGATACAGGATATCAGTGTGGTATTTTCTCAGAGATGAAATACGAATAGTTTATAGTCTTATCAAAGAATAGAGCCACACACATAAAACGTGATTTATTTGATTGAGAAATATTAATTTCCTTATATCCGTCATATTTTCTCCGCAGTGAGTAACGTAATCCTTTTTAAGCGAATTCGTTTGTAATTGAAAACGCATGTATCCGATAGTAGTTTAGCGGTTTACGAGTTTTTAAATCTGCAAAAATGTTTGCGTGTCTAATGGACGATTAATTAAGCCGCTAATGACTTAAATCAGTCTGGAGACACAAGTGTTTACTCGGATGCGTTCATTGATTTATACGATCCTTAAGCGGAGCCGTGCGAAAGAGGAATATCCAAGCAACAAGTAGAACGTCGGCGTCGCTGCGAAAGGAGACGCTTAATCAATAATATAAGGAGATGAGAGACGTATCTCTGTCCTGCTCTCTCGGCAGAGCGTGAAACTCAATTGTGTCATCCGTTACGCCGTCATCAGATGAAGTCTCCATGAAGTCACTACGCAGCTTTTTCCTAATACACATTATTTAATGCAAACGCCAACGCGACTTTTACACACAAAAAGAAGAACTCGACGACACGGAGAGAACGCGTTGTTCCGAGACGAGTCCTTCTAGTCCTGTCCTAATTTGCATCTCGCGCGGCGACAGATGTCCCTTTGCAACCAGAATTACCTCTCCGCATACAAGAACCCTTCCCCAGGTTTTGCGTCTTCCGTCCCCCTTTCTCTTTCCATCCTCTCCGCTCAGTTGCTCTCCTTTTTTATTCAAATTCCATCTTGCGGAATAATAAAGCGCGAGACCCTTGTATCGAGAGAGAAAGAGACAGGGGAGGGGGAGGAGAGAGAGAGAATTGCGTCGACTCCCCCAATATTTCGAACACCGAAAGGTGATTTAAAATCGATGCAGCGGGAAGTCAGCGGTGATTTCGATAATGATTGTCGCAGCGCGAACAAGCATCACATTTCAATCGATGTATATGGGGTATTTTAGTAATTGATGATGGGGCAAGTAATTATCCTACACAGAGAGAATTTTTTGTTATATTTTACCCTTAAATTCACTTCAAACTTGGGACAACTTGGCAACCAAGAAATTTTTTAAATATACAAAAGACATTTTACAAACAACAAATAAAAATTACCAAGCAGATTGGTAAATTTTGAAAAATTATTGAAATTTCCTAGATATTATTTAGTAAAATTAATCAAACATCTTTTATATTTTAATGTAATAGATATTAATATTTTTTATTATGGTGGATATTAATCAGAATAGCTCGCATTTTCTATGGTGGTACATGTTGTCCCACAACTACCATGATTTCAGGGTAAATTTTAAGAGAAAATTCTCTCCGTGTACCATTGTGCTGAAATTGTTAACTAGCCATTCCTTGAGTATGTTTTAAAAATCAAGTTGATTTATAGAAATCTTTCTCTCTCTCTCTCTCTCTCTCTCATTACGGATACTAATTTTTAATTATTTACCGTACTGATGCAATTAAGAGTCAAGGCGAATTCATTACATTGCCCCTCTAATTTAAGTGTGACGAGAGAGCAAGGATGCTAACACAATATCCTGTCTTGTTGGCGAACAGGACCGGTTCATCGGATTACAGGACGTCCCGTGAGATATGATCCAATCGCGGCTGCTGTACCATGCATCATCGAGTGACGTAATTAAGCCAACGTGTAGCGTCTGAGAAATGCATAAATTCATGAAATAATTTTCAAATTGCACGTATATCCGTAAAAATATTCTTTCCGAATATCTAGTCATAAAAGATACATATTGCATTGTTATATTGCATTAATGATATTTTACTCATAGTATTTTCGTAATAATTTTATGAATCAACACGCGAGCATAAATCTAATGCGAATGAAAAATCTTTTTTCTAATTAATACTGTCAACAAAATATCTTAATTAACTAATATTTTAATATGCGTTGCGATTTATCTGCAGTTGCGGTAAACCGCTATTTAATTCGATGCTCACCTAAAAACCGGGATATATTTACGATTCGAGTTCGGGCGATGTACATCGTCACGATATTGCTGGCGATCCCTCGCCACGGAGAGAAATTCCAATTGCATCGGCAATGCACCGCACCGCCGTCATACGGAACGGCGCGCGGTACGGTGCAACTGCACGCGCCTACTCGCATCTGTACGTTCTCGGAGCTTCGAAGGAATCTGGTCCCGAGTCGGACGAGTGCAACGAGAGGTCGCCGAGGTCAAGGCAGGGAGGGCGTTCACCAGAATTCCCTTTTCTTCCTCCTTCTCTTTTACTGCCTCCGCGCCGTCGTCCTCGGGCGGCAGCGCGGCACGGCGCGGCGCGCGGCGGCGTGGCATGCCTTCGCTCGCGTGTACAGCCTCTTTCATAGTCAATAAAATCCGCTCTTCCGACTAATGGAAAAACTCTGAAAGAAGAATCGTTTTTGCGATTGTGCATTTCCGCTAAAGAATATTCCGCTATGGTCGGGAAGTTAAACATCCTTTTAACTTCGAGTATAATTTTTCTGTGTCAAATATCGCTTGTTTTCCGTTTCTCGTTAGACATTTCTAACTTGATTTTATATTTAGTATGAAATTATATCTCTTTTATAATTTTTGAAATCTTTGAAATTATATGCCATGCCTTGTTGATGTTACTCAAAATACAGGTAGTCTATCGCACGGTATAGAAGGCAATATTTTGCATAAACGTTACGTTTTATTGTTTTTTTTATTTGCAAGTCTTGTCTAGAATGGTTTTATTTTGTGCATGAAATATATGCATGCGAACCTATCGAACTACATTACAATATTCGCGATATATTTTACAGTCAATATCACATTAGTGCTTTTGTCAAAAAGTTATTCTCTTTACTACTGAACGTTACGGGTCCGTGTCGTGATTACGTCGCCATTGAAGTTAGTAAATTGGATTTGCCTCGGTAACTAAACTACGGTGAACCATCGTAACTCGCAACTATCGCGAGCATTAAACTTATTGTTTATCGACTCATTACCATCGTGACGGCTCCTGAATTAATTGACTTATCCTCTATAACTTTTGATTAGTCTCGCGATTGTACGCTTCCGGTGATATAGAGAGCGTTGTACGATCGTTGTATCATAACGGTGAAGACGGCGGAAATGAAACTGTCGTCGTAGCTTTTCAGAAACAAAGACTGCAACCACGGCTCTTTGCAGTACGTGGCAGTACGTGACATGGTAGAAATAATATTTCGGGGAACAGACGTACGCGATAGTCTCGTTTCTAATCGGCCGGACGGCGCATCGATTTAATTATCTAACCGTTCTCGGTCACGCTTTAATTATAATCGAGCAATATACGTGCGTTACGGGATCCGGAAATTAATATTCGCCGGACGCATTCTGCTATATGAATCTATCTCCCTCTCTCTCT